>NC_060195.1:25620126-25670126 GCF_021184085.1 Oncorhynchus gorbuscha
AGGCCTGGGGCTGGAGGAGAGAGGGGAGGGTTGGGCTGGTAGGTAAGACAGGCCTGGGGCTGGAGGAGAGAGGGGGTTTGGGCTGGTGGGTAAGACAGGGCTGGGGCTGGAGGAGAGAGGGGAGGGTTGGGCTGGTGGGTAAGACAGGCCTGGGGCTGGAGGAGAAAGGGGAGGGTTGGGCTGGTGGTTAAGAGAGGGCAAGAGGAGAGAGGGGAGGGTCAGGCTGGAGGATAAGACGGGGCTAGAGGAGAGAGAGGAGAGGGTCAGGCTGGTGGATAAGACAGGGCTAGAGGAGAGATGGGAGGGTCAGGCTGGTGGGTAAGACAGGGCTAGAGGAGAGAGGGGAGGGTAGGGCTGGTGGATAAGACAGGGCTAGAGGAGAGAGGGGAGGGTCAGGCTGGTGGGTAAGACAGGGCTAGAGGAGAGAGGGGAGGGTCAGGCTGGTGGATAAGACAGGGCTAGAGGAGAGAGGGGCAGGTCAGGCTGGTGGGTAAGACAGGGCTAGAGGAGAGAGGGGAGGGAAGGGCTGGAGGAGAGCATACAGCTCAGCGGAGATGACTCTATCACAGAGACTCACAGAGGATTGAAATCAAAGCCTGAGAGACACGCAATGCAACATGACAGTGTAATCAGGAGTAGCAGCACACTGCTCTGCCATCGTGGGTGTGTGAGTGTGTGTGAGTGCATGTGTGTGTGTGTGTGTGTGTGTGTGTGTGTGTGTGTGTGTGTGTGTGTGTGTGTGTGTGTGTGTGTGTGTGTGTGTGTGTGTGTGTGTGTGTGTGTGTGTGTGTGTGTGTGTGTGTGTGTGTGTGTGTGTGTGTGTGTGTGTGTGTGTGTGAGCACGTGTGTGTGAATCTGAGAAAGAGCAATTTCAGGTAGTAGGTGAGGAGATTTTTCCCAACCCCGTTGACTGTTCTCTCAACGGGCAGAGGGGTTAAAGTGGTAAGCTGTAATATCCGGGAGAATGAGAGGTAACGTTTCCCATAGGTTCTGCTCCTGGCCATTTCTCCGTCACAATGGGGTTGAGAGGGGGAGGGAGGACGAGGGATGGGGCTTTGGTGAGGCTTATTTCTATCTCTCTCTCTCTTCCTCTTCATCACCTCACTCAGCCCTCACTATAGACATTGTGAGTGTGTGTGTGTGTTTGTGTGTTGGAGTGTGTGTGTGTAGAGGGTGTGCTTTAATAAATCCTTGAGTCTTTAAACCATGCAATGTGCAGGTTTCGCCTGTGTGTGTGGCTCTCCTGTCATCTCCTGATCATCTCAGATTCCTTCCCTCCCTCCTGTGAGATGTGACATGTGCAACATGGAACCACCAACAGGCTGGACGGCACTGCAATAGCCAAAGGTGCGGCGGCATTGGAGACCGTGGGAGAAGAAGTGTGGAGGCAGCCGTGGAGTTTAAAGAACCAGCCTGGAGTTTTGACATCAAAACAAATGAGGCCACCATAACTCATCATCTACTTGTTGCTGCGTGACGGAATCCATCCGAAACGATTGGCAATATTTGCCTTTGTTCTGTTTAGTGCGGAGGGTTCAGCTAAATGTTTGCCTTTGTTCTGTTTAGTGCGGAGGGTTCAGCTAAATGTTTGCCTTTGTTCTGTTTAGTGTGGAAGGTTCAGCTAAATGTTTGCCTTTGTTCTGTTTAGCGCGGAGGGTTCAGCTAAATGTTTGCCTTTGTTCTGTTTAGCGTGGAGGGTTCAGCTAAATGTTTGCCTTTGTTCTGTTTAGTGCGGAGGGTTCAGCTAAATGTTTGCCTTTGTTCTGTTTAGTGAGGAGGGTTCAGCTAAATGTTTTCCTTTGTTCTGTTTAGTGCGGAAGGTTCAGCTAAATGTTTGCCTTTGTTCTGTTTAGCGCGGAGGGTTCAGCTAAATGTTTGCCTTTGTTCTGTTTAGCGCGGAGGGTTCAGCTAAATGTTTGCCTTTGTTCTGTTTAGCGTGGAGGGTTGAGCTAAATGTTTGCCTTTGTTCTGTTTAGTGCGGAGGGTTCAGCTAAATGTTTGCCTTTGTTCTGTTTAGTGCGGAGGGTCCAGCTAAATGCTTGCCTTTGTTCTGTTTAGCGTGAGGGTTCAGCTAAATGTTTGCCTTTGTGCTGCTTAGCGCGGAGGGTTCAGCTAAATGTTTGCCTTTGTTCTGTTTAGTGTGGAGGGTTCCGCTAAATGTTTGCCTCTGTTCTGCTTAGCGTGGAGGGTTCAGCTAATTGTTTGTATTTGTTCTATTTAGTGTGGAGGGTTCAGCTAATTGTTTGTATTGTTCTAATTATCGTGGAGGGTTGAGCTAAATGTTTGCCTTTGTTCTGTTTAGCGTGAGAGTTCAGCTAAATGTTTGCCTTTGTTCTGTTTAGCGTGGAGGGTTCCGCTAAATGTTTGCCTTTGTTCTGTTTAGCGTGAGGGTTCAGCTAAATGTTTGCCTTTGTGCTGCTTAGCGCGGAGGGTTCAGCTAATTGTTTGTATTTGTTCTATTTAGCGTGGAGGGTTCAGCTAATTGTTTGTATTTGTTCTGTTTAGCATGGAGGGTTCAGCTAATTGTTTGCCTTTGTTCTGTTTAGCGTGGAGGGTTCAGCTAATTGTTTGTATTTGGTCTATTTAGCGTGGAGGGTTCAGCTAATTGTTTGTATTTGTTCTATTTAGTGTGGAGGGTTCAGCTAATTGTTTGTATTGTTCTAATTAGCGTGGAGGGTTGAGCTAAATGTTTGCCTTTGTTCTGTTTAGCGTGAGAGTTCAGCTAAATGTTTGCCTTTGTTCTGTTTAGCGTGGAGGGTTCCGCTAAATGTTTGCCTTTGTTCTGTTTAGCGTGAGGGTTCAGCTAAATGTTTGCCTTTGTGCTGCTTAGCGCGGAGGGTTCAGCTAAATGTTTGCCTTTGTGCTGCTTAGCGTGGAGGGTTCAGCTAATTGTTTGTATTTGTTCTATTTAGCGTGGAGGGTTCAGCTAATTGTTTGTATTTGTTCTGTTTAGCATGGAGGGTTCAGCTAATTGTTTGCCTTTGTTCTGTTTAGCGCGGAGGGTTCAGCTAATTGTTTGTATTTGGTCTATTTAGCGTGGAGGGTTCAGCTAATTGTTTGTATTTGTTCTATTTAGCGCGGAGGGTTCAGTAATTGTTTGTATTTGTTCTATTTAGCGTGGAGGGTTCAGCTAATTGTTTGTATTTGTTCTATTTAGCGTGGAGGGTTCAGCTAATTGTTTGTATTTGTTCTATTTAGCGTGGAGGGTTCAGCTAATTGTTTGTATTTGTTCTATTTAGCGCGGAGGGTTCAGCTAATTGTTTGTATTTGTTCTATTTAGCGCGGAGGGTTCAGCTAATTGTTTGTATTTGTTCTATTTAGCGCGGAGGGTTCAGTAATTGTTTGTATTTGTTCTATTTAGCGCGGAGGGTTCAGCTAATTGTTTGTATTTGTTCTATTTATTTGTTCTATTTAGCGGAGGGTTCAGTAATTGTTTGTATTTGTTCTATTTAGCGCGGAGGGTTCAGCTAATTGTTTGTATTTGTTCTATTTAGCGCGGAGGGTTCAGCTAATTGTTTGTATTTGTTCTATTTAGCGCGGAGGGTTCAGTAATTGTTTGTATTTGTTCTATTTAGCGCGGAGGGTTCAGCTAATTGTTTGTATTTGTTCTATTTAGCGCGGAGGGTTCAGTAATTGTTTGTATTTGTTCTATTTAGCGCGGAGGGTTCAGCTAATTGTTTGTATTTGTTCTATTTAGCGCGGAGGGTTCAGCTAATTGTTTGTATTTGTTCTGTTTAGCGTGGAGGGTTCAGCTAATTGTTTGTATTTGTTCTCTTTAGCGTGGAGGGTTCAGCTAATTGTTTGTATTTGTTCTGTTCAGCGTGGAGGGTTCAGCTAATTGTTTGTATTTGTTCTGTTTAGCGTGGAGGGTTCAGCTAATTGTTTGTATTTGTTCTGTTCAGCGTGGAGGGTTCAGCTAAAGCACACAGACGCAATCAGATGTTATCCTGCTAATTGAAATAAACCTGCAGAGGCTGTACAGAGAAATAACATGATCTGCAGCTCTAAATCCATGTGGTTTGAGTCTAAGTGAGGGCTTATGAGAGAAAAACCACAACAGTAAGGCACTTGGTATTTGGACATTGAAACCCCAGCGTGTTATCCAATAGAGACATGCTTTGTGGCTTCTGCTAGAGGAGCGTGGAGAAAGTAGGGGAAAGGAGGGTGGAGGGGGAGAGGAGGGGAGACAAGAGAGGAGGGAGGGGGATGAAAAAAATAGCAGATGAGGAGGATTCAGGTGAAGGTTCTGTGGCAGATGGAGGGTACTCAGTTGCAGCCAGAGGGACAGGGAGGACGGACATACAGACAGAGAGACAGGTAGGACGGACATACAGACAGAGAGACAGGTAAGACGGACATACAGACAGAGAGACAGGTAGGACGGACATACAGACAGAGAGACATGGAGGACGGACATACAGACAGAGAGACAGGTAAGACGGACATACAGACAGAGAGACAGGTAGGACGGACATACAGCCAGAGAGACAGGTAAGACGGACATACAGACAGAGAGACAGGTAGGACGGACATACAGCCAGAAGACAGGGAGGACGGACATACAGCCAGAGAGACAGGGAGGACGGACATACAGACAGAGAGACAGGTAGGACGGACATATAGACAGAGAGACAGGGAGGACGGACATACAGCCAGAGAGAGAGGGAGGACGGACATACAGACAGAGAGACAGGGAGGACGGACATACAGACAGAGAGACAGGTAGGACGGACATACAGACAGAGAGACAGGGAGGACGGACATACAGACAGAGAGACAGGTAGGATGGACATACAGACAGAGAGACAGGGAGGACGGACATACAGACAGAGAGACAGGTAGGACGGACATACAGCCAGAGAGACAGGTAAGACGGACATACAGACAGAGAGACAGGTAGGACGGACATACAGCCAGAAAGACAGGGAGGACGGACATACAGCCAGAGAGACAGGGAGGACGGACATACAGACAGAGAGACAGGTAGGACGGACATACAGACAGAGAGACAGGGAGGACGGACATACAGCCAGAGAGAGAGGGAGGACGGACATACAGACAGAGAGACAGGGAGGACGGACATACAGACAGAGAGACAGGTAGGACGGACATACAGACAGAGAGACATGGAGGACGGACATACAGACAGAGAGACAGGTAGGACGGACATACAGACAGAGAGACAGGGAGGACGGACATACAGACAGAGAGACAGGGAGGACGGACATACAGACAGAGAAACAGGTAGGACGGACATACAGACAGAGAGACAGGTAAGACGGACATACAGACAGAGAGACAGGTAGGACGGACATACAGACAGAGAGACAGGTAAGACGGACATACAGACAGAGAGACAGGTAGGACGGACATACAGACAGAGAGACATGGAGGACGGACATACAGACAGAGAGACAGGTAAGACGGACATACAGACAGAGAGACAGGTAGGACGCACATACAGCCAGAGAGACAGGTAAGACGGACATACAGACAGAGAGACAGGTAGGACGGACATACAGCCAGAAGACAGGGAGGACGGACATACAGCCAGAGAGACAGGGAGGACGGACATACAGACAGAGAGACAGGTAGGACGGACATACAGACAGAGAGACAGGGAGGACGGACATACAGCCAGAGAGAGAGGGAGGACGGACATACAGACAGAGAGACAGGGAGGACGGACATACAGACAGAGAGACAGGTAGGACGGACATACAGACAGAGAGACAGGGAGGACGGACATACAGACAGAGAGACAGGTAGGACGGACATACAGACAGAGAGACAGGGAGGACGGACATACAGACAGAGAGACAGGTAGGACGGACATACAGACAGAGAGACAGGGAGGACGGACATACAGACAGAGAGACAGGTAGGACGGACATACAGACAGAGAGACAGGGAGGACGGACATACAGCCAGAGAGACAGGGAGGACGGACATACAGACAGAGAGACAGGGAGGACGGACATACAGACAGAGAGACAGGGAGGACGGACATACAGACAAAGAGACAGGTAGGACGGACATACAGACAGAGAGACAGGGAGGACGGACATACAGACAGAGAGACAGGTAGGACGGACATACAGACAGAGAGACAGGGAGGACGGACATACAGACAGAGAGACAGGTAGGACGGACATAAAGACAGAGAAGACAGGGAGGACGGACATACAGACAGAGAGACAGGTAGGACGGACATACAGACAGAGAGACAGGGAGGACGGACATACAGACAGAGAGACAGGTAAGACGGACTTACAGACAGATAGACAGGTAGGACGGACATACAGCCAGAGAGACAGGTAAGACGGACATACAGACAGAGAGACAGGTAGGACGGACATACAGCCAGAAAGACAGGGAGGACGGACATACAGCCAGAGAGACAGGGAGGACGGACATACAGACAGAGAGACAGGTAGGACGGACATACAGACAGAGAGACAGGGAGGACGGACATACAGCCAGAGAGAGAGGGAGGACGGACATACAGACAGAGAGACAGGGAGGACGGACATACAGACAGAGAGACAGGTAGGACGGACATACAGACAGAGAGACAGGGAGGACGGACATACAGACAGAGAGACAGGTAGGACGGACATACAGACAGAGAGACAGGGAGGACGGACATACAGACAGAGAGACAGGGAGGACGGACATACAGACAGAGAAACAGGTAGGACGGACATACAGACAGAGAGACAGGGAGGACGGACATACAGACAGAGAGAAAGAGAGAGACACGAGTACCGAGTCATTGATGAGGTCATTACAGCTTAAATGAGGACAGATTGAATCTAAGCTGCGTGGAAGGTTGGCCCTGCTGGGACACGGTGGGGTTGTTTCTCTCTCAGCCCATCTCTCCACTCCTCTAACTTCCTGCTTCCTACCACCACTGCGCTGCTTTGGCTCAGCCACACTTCCCAATCTCCCAGTGATATTGCAAAAGGCAGAGTCTGGTGGCAAGGCAATTTCCTGTGCTCAAAAGTGCTATTTGTGAGCAAATGATAGCCCCCCCCCCCAACACCTCTTACTCTAATCCATCCTACTCTTACCGTGTTTCAGTGTATCTCTCTCTCTCTCTCTCTGTCTCTTCTATTTATCTCTCCCTGTTATTTGACACATACAGACTGTTGTAATGGCTGAAGGCAACCTTTCAATCAGACCACACTGCGACATAAAGACTGATGTGTCCTGTGGGAGGCATACAGTACTGGTGCTGGTGCTTAAAAATGCATGGAATATCTGATTCACACTGATTCCTCAACCACTGACTGTCTCTTCTCTCTCCCTCCCTCTTCTCTTCTCTTCTCTTCTCTCCTCTCTCTACTCTCTCTCCCCCTCTCTCTCTTTCTCGTCTCTCCCTCTCTCTACTCCCTCTCCCTCTCTCTACTTTGTCTCTCCCCTCTCTCCACTCTCTCTTCTCTCTCTGTACTCTCTCCCTCTCTCTACTCTCGCTCCACCTTTCTCACTCTCTCTTCTCTCTCTCTACTCTCTCACTCTCTACTTTGTCTCTCCCCTCTCTCCCTCTCTCTACCCTCGCTCCCCCTCGCTCCACTCTCTCTTCTCTCTCTCTACTTTCTCCCTCTCTCTACCCTCGCTCCCCCTCGCTCCACTCTCTCTTCTTTCTCTCTACTCTCTCCCCCTCTCTACCCTCGCTCCCTCTCTCTTCTCTCTCTCTCTCTACTCTCTCCCTCTCTCTACTTTGTCTCTCCCCTCTCTCCCTCTCTCTACCCTCGCTCCCCCTCTCTCCACTCTCTCCCTCTCAATTCAATTCAATTCAAGGGCTTTATTGGCATGGGAAACATGTGTTAACATTGCCAAAGCAAGTGAGGTAGATAATATATAAAGTGAAATAAACAATCAAAATTAACAGTAGACATCACACATACAGAAGTTTCAAAACAATAAAGACATTACAAATGTCATATTATATATATATATACAGTGTTTTAACAATGTACAAATGGTAAAGGACACAAGATAAAATAAATAAGCATAGATATGGGTTGTATTTACAATGGTGCTTGTTCTTCACTGGTTGCCCTTTTCTTGTGGCAACAGGTCACAAATATTGCTGCTTTGATGGCACACTGTGGAATTTCACCCAGTAGATATGGGAGTTTTTCAAAATTGGATTTGTTTTCGAATTCTTTGTGGATCTGTGTAATCTGAGGGAAATATGTCTCTCTAATATGGTCATACATTGGGCAGGAGGTTAGGAAGTGCAGCTCAGTTTCCACCTCATTTTGTGGGCAGTGAGCACATAGCCTGTCTTCTCTTGAGAGCCATGTCTGCCTACGGCGGCCTTTCTCAATAGCAAGGCTATGCTCGCTGAGTCTGTACATAGTCAAACCTTTCCTTAATTTTGGGTCAGTCACAGTGGTCAGGTATTCTGCCGCTGTGTACTCTCTGTGTAGGGCCAAATAGCATTCTAGTTTGCTCTGTTTTTTTGTTAATTCTTTCCAATGTGTCAAGTAATTATCTTTTTGTTTTCTCATGATTTGGTTGGGTCTAATTGTGCTGCTGTCCTGGGACTCTGTAGGGTGTGTTTGTGAACAGAGCCCCAGGTCCAGCTTGCTTAGGGGACTCTTATCCAGGTTCATCTCTCTGTAGGTGATGGCTTTGTTGTGGAAGGTTTGGGAATCGCTTCCTTTTAGGTGGTTATAGAATTTAACAGCTCTTTTCTGGATTTTGATAATTAGTGGTTATCGGCCTAATTCTGCTCTGCATGCATTATTTGGTGTTCTACGTTGTACACGGAGGATATTTTTGCAGAATTCTGCGTGCAGAGTCTCAATTTGGTGTTTGTCCCATTTTGTGAAGTCTTGGTTGGTGAGCGGACCCCAGACCTCACAACCATAAAGGGCAATGGGCTCTATGACTGATTAAAGTATTTTTAGCCCAATCCTAATTGGTATGTTGAAATTTATGTTCCTTTTGATGGCATAGAATGCCCTTCTTGCCTTGTCTCTCAGATCGTTCACAGCTTTGTGGAAGTTACCTGTGGCGCTGATGTTTAGGCCAAGGTATGTATAGTTTTTTGTGTGCTCTAGGGCAACAGTGTCTAGATGGAATTTGTATTTGTGGTCCTGGTGACTGGACCTTTTTTGGAACACCATTATTTTGGTCTTACTGAGATTTACTGTCAGGGCCCAGGTCTGACAGAATCTGTGCATAAGATCTAGGTGCTGCTGTAGGCCCTCCTTGGTTGGTGACAGAAGTACCAGATCATCAGCAAACAGTAGACACTTGACTTCGGATTCTAGTAGGGTGAGGCCGGGTGCTGCAGACTTTTCTAGTGCCCGCGCCAGTTCGTTGATATATATGTTGAAGAGGGTGGGCCTTAAGCTGCATCCCTGTCTAACCCCACGACCCTGTGTGAAGAAATTTGTGTGTTTTTTGCCAATTTTAACCGCACACTTGTTGTTTGTGTACATGGATTTTATGATGTCGTATGTTTTACCCCCAACACCACTTTCCATCAGTTTGTATAGCAGACCCTCATGCCAAATTGAGTCAAAGGCTTTTTTGAAATCAACAAAGCATGAGAAGACTTTGCCTTTGTTTTGGTTTGTTTGGTTGTCAATTAGGGTGTGCAGGGTGAATACATGGTCTGTTGTACGGTAATTTGGTAAAAAGCCAATTTGACATTTGCTCAGTACATTGTTTTCATTGAGGAAGTGTATGAGTCTGCTGTTAATGATAATGCAGAGGATTTTCCCAAGGTTACTGTTGACGCATATTCCACGGTAGTTATTGGGGTCAAATTTGTCTCCATTTTTGTGGATTGGGGTGATCAGTCCTTGGTTCCAAATATTGGGGAAGATGCCAGAGCTAAGGATGATGTTAAAAAGTTTTAGTATAGCCAATTGGAATTTGTTGTCTGTATATTGGATCATTTCATTGAGGATACCATCAACACCACAGGCCTTTTTGGGTTGGAGGGTTTTTATTTTGTCCTGTAACTCATTCAATGTAATTGGAGAATCCAGTGGGTTCTGGTAGTCTTTAATAGTTGATTCTAAGATGTGTATTTGATTATGTATATGTTTTTGCTCTTTATTCTTTCTTATAGAGCCCAAAAGATTGGAGAAGTGGTTTACCTATACATCTCCATTTTGGATAGATAATTCTTGTGTTGTTGTTTGTTTAGTGTTTTCCAAGAGTCTATGGATTCTTCATGGATTCTTCAATTACATTGAGCTGATTTCTGACGTGCTGTTCCTTCTATTTTCGTAGTGTATTTCTGTATTGTTTTAGTGATTCACCATAGTGAAGGCGTAGACTCAGGTTTTCCGGGTCTCTATGTTTTTGGTTGGACAGGTTTCTTTCTTAGATTTTTGCATTCTTCATCAAACCATTTGTCATTGTTGTTAATTTTCTTCGGTTTTCTACTTGAGATTTTTAGATTTGATAGGGAGGCTGAGAGGTCAAATATCTCCTCTCTCTCTCTACTCTGTCTCTCCCACTCTCTCTATCTCTACTCTCTCCCTCTCTCTTATCTCCCTCTCTCTCTGGGTTACATGCTTCTCTGTGAGCTATGACTGGGCATCCCTCTCCCTGGCAGCATAAAAGCATTAATCATGATGAAGCATCAGCAGTGTTTATGATATAGGCAACAGCGAGGTCAGAGAGGATACGGGTCGAGGGGCAAGGAGACCTCGACTGGGTCGGGTCACATCAATCCCTAGAAACGCCAACTCTCGCTTCAAAAAGGTACAACTGACTGACTTAACTAACATGTAAAGACCAGCCAAACCAAAAGCACCGAATAGCAAAAACATATTTTTGACCGGATTCATTTACAAAGAATACATGAGAAAAAATCACAACCAAAACTGTGGGATCACACAACATATAACGTGTCAGGACTCCTCCACCTCACCCACTAAACCATGCTAATACACTACATATAACATGTCAGGACTCCTCCACCTCACCCACTAAACCATGCTAATACACAACATATAACGTGTCAGGACTCCTCCACCTCACCCACTAAACCATGCTAATACACTACATATAACGTGTCAGGACTCCTCCACCTCACCCACTAAACCATGCTAATACACTACATATAACGTGTCAGGACTCCTCCACCTCACACACTAAACCATGCTAACACACTACATATAACGTGTCAGGACTCCTCCACCTCACCCACTAAACCATGCTAATACACTACATATAACATGTCAGGACTCCTCCACCTCACCCACTAAACCATGCTAATACACTACATATAACATGTCAGGACTCCTCCACCTCACCCACTAAACCATGCTAATACACTACATATAACGTGTCAGGACTCCTCCACCTCACACACTAAACCATGCTAATACACTACATATAACGTGTCAGGACTCCTCCACCTCACACACTAAACCATGCTAACACACTACATATAACGTGTCAGGACTCCTCCACCTCACCCACTAAACCATGCTAATACACTACATATAACGTGTCAGGACTCCTCCACCTCACACACTAAACCATGCTAACACACTACATATAACGTGTCAGGACTCCTCCACCTCACCCACTAAACCATGCTAATACACTACATATAACATGTCAGGACTCCTCCACCTCACCCACTAAACCATGCTAATACACTACATATAACATGTCAGGACTCCTAAACCCACCTCACCCACTAAACCATGCTAATACACTACATATAACGTGTCAGGACTCCTCCACCTACACTAAACCATGCTAATACACTACATATAACGTGTCAGGACTCCTCCACCTCACCCACTAAACCATGCTAATACACTACATATAACGTGTCAGGACTCCTCCACCTCACCCACTAAACCATGCTAATACACTACATATAACATGTCAGGACTCCTCCACCTCACCCACTAAACCATGCTAATACACTACATATAACATCATGTTGTCAGGACTCCTCCACCTCACCCACTAAACCATGCTAATACACTACATATAACGTGTCAGGACTCCTCCACCTCACCCACTAAACCATGCTAATACACTACATATAACATGTCAGGACTCCTCCACCTCACCCACTAAACCATGCTAATACACTACATATAACGTGTCAGGACTCCTCCACCTCACCCACTAAACCATGCTAATACACTACATATAACGTGTCAGGACTCCTCCACCTCACCCACTAAACCATGCTAATACACTACATATAACGTGTCAGGACTCCTCCACCTCACCCACTAAACCATGCTAATACACTACATATAACGTGTCAGGACTCCTCCACCTCACCCACTAAACCATGCTAATACACTACATATAACGTGTCAGGACTCCTCCACCTCACCCACTAAACCATGCTAATACACTACATATAACGTGTCAGGACTCCTCCACCTCACCCACTAAACCATGCTAACACACTACATATAACATGTCAGGACTCCTCCACCTCACCCACTAAACCATGCTAATACACTACATATAACATGTCAGGACTCCTCCACCTCACCCACTAAACCATGCTAACACACTACATATAACATGTCAGGACTCTTCCACCTCACCCACTAAACCATGCTAATACACTACATATAACATGTCAGGACTCCTCCACCTCACCCACTAAACCATGCTAATACACTACATATAACATGTCAGGACTCCTCCACCTCACCCACTAAACCATGCTAATACACAACATATAACATGTCAGGACTCCTCCACCTCACCCACTAAACCATGCTAATACACAACATATAACATGTCAGGACTCCTCCACCTCACACACTAAACCATGCTAATACACTACATATAACGTGTCAGGACTCCTCCACCTCACCCACTAAACCATGCTAATACACTACATATAACGTGTCAGGACTCCTCCACCTCACCCACTAAACCATGCTAATACACTACATATAACGTGTCAGGACTCCCTCCACCATGCTACACACCCAGGACTAAACCATGCTAATACACTACATATAACGTGTCAGGACTCCTCCACCTCACCCACTAAACCATGCTAATACACTACATATAACATGTCAGGACTCCTCCACCTCACCCACTAAACCATGCTAATACACTACATATAACGTGTCAGGACTCCTCCACCTCACCCACTAAACCATGCTAATGTCAGGACACTACATATAACATGTCAAGACTCCTCCACCTCACCCACTAAACCATGCTAATACACTACATATAACATGTCAGGACTCCTCCACCTCACCCACTAAACCATGCTAACACACTACATATAACGTGTCAGGACTCCACCACCTCACCCACTAAACCATGCTAATACACTACATATAACATGTCAGGACTCTTCCACCTCACCCACTAAACCATGCTAATACACTACATATAACGTGTCAGGACTCCACCTCACCCACTAAACCATGCTAATACACTACATATAACGTGTCAGGACTCCACCTCACCCACTAAACCATGCTAATACACTACATATAACGTGTCAGGACTCCTCCACCTCACCCACTAAACCATGCTAACACATTACATATAACATGTCAGGACTCCACCTCACCCACTAAACCATGCACACCATATAAACCATGCTCCACCTCACCCACTAAACCATGCTAATACATACATATAACATGTCAGGACTCCTCCACCTCACCCACTAAACCATGCTAACACATTACATATAACATGTCAGGACTCCTCCACCTCACCCACTAAACCATGCTAACACACTACATATAACGTGTCAGGACTCCTCCACCTCACCCACTAAACCATGCTAATACACTACATATAACATGTCAGGACTCCTCCACCTCACCCACTAAACCATGCTAATACACTACATATAACGTGTCAGGACTCCACCTCACCCACTAAACCATGCTAATACACTACATATAACGTGTCAGGACTCCTCCACCTCACCCACTAAACCATGCTAATACACTACATATAACGTGTCAGGACTCCTCCACCTCACCCACTAAACCATGCTAACACATTACATATAACGTGTCAGGACTCCTCCACCTCACCCACTAAACCATGCTAACACACTACATATAACGTGTCAGGACTCCTCCACCTCACCCACTAAACCATGCTAATACACTACATATAACATGTCAGGACTCCTCCACCTCACACACTAAACCATGCTAATACACTACATATAACGTGTCAGGACTCCTCCACCTCACCCACTAAACCATGCTAATACACTACATATAACATGTCAGGACTCCTCCACCTCACCCACTAAACCATGCTAATACACTACATATAACGTGTCAGGACTCCACCTCACCCACTAAACCATGCTAATACACTACATATAACGTGTCAGGACTCCTCCACCTCACCCACTAAACCATGCTAATACACTACATATAACGTGTCAGGACTCCTCCACCTCACCCACTAAACCATGCTAATACACTACATATAACGTGTCAGGACTCCTCCACCTCACCCACTAAACCATGCTAATACACTACATATAACATGTCAGGACTCCTCCACCTCACCCACTAAACCATGCTAATACACTACATATAACATGTCAGGACTCCTCCACCTCACCCACTAAACCATGCTAATACACAACATATAACATGTCAGGACTCCTCCACCTCACCCACTAAACCATGCTAATACACTACATATAATGTGTCAGGACTCCTCCACCTCACCCACTAAACCATGCTAATACACTACATATAACATGTCAGGACTCCTCCACCTCACCCACTAAACCATGCTAATACACTACATATAACGTGTCAGGACTCCTCCACCTCACCCACTAAACCATGCTAATACACTACATATAACATGTCAGGACTCCTCCACCTCACCCACTAAACCATGCTAACACATTACATATAACATGTCAGGACTCCTCCACCTCACCCACTAAACCATGCTAACACACTACATATAACGTGTCAGGACTCCTCCACCTCACCCACTAAACCATGCTAATACACTACATATAACATGTCAGGACTCCTCCACCTCACCCACTAAACCATGCTAATACACTACATATAACGTGTCAGGACTCCACCTCACCCACTAAACCATGCTAATACACTACATATAACGTGTCAGGACTCCTCCACCTCACCCACTAAACCATGCTAATACACTACATATAACATGTCAGGACTCCTCCACCTCACCCACTAAACCATGCTAACACATTACATATAACGTGTCAGGACTCCTCCACCTCACCCACTAAACCATGCTAATACACTACATATAACGTGTCAGGACTCCTCCACCTCACCCACTAAACCATGCTAATACACTACATATAACGTGTCAGGACTCCTCCACCTCACCCACTAAACCATGCTAATACACTACATATAACATGTCAGGACTCCTCCACCTCACCCACTAAACCATGCTAATACACTACATATAACATGTCAGGACTCCTCCACCTCACCCACTAAACCATGCTAATACACAACATATAACGTGTCAGGACTCCACCTCACCCACTAAACCATGCTAACACACTACATATAACGTGTCAGGACTCCTCCACCTCACCCACTAAACCATGCTAATACACTACATATAACATGTCAGGACTCCTCCACCTCACCCACTAAACCATGCTAATACACTACATATAACGTGTCAGGACTCCTCCACCTCACCCACTAAACCATGCTAATACACTACATATAACGTGTCAGGACTCCTCCACCTCACCCACTAAACCATGCTAACACACTACATATAACATGTCAGGACTCCTCCACCTCACCCACTAAACCATGCTAATACACTACATATAACATGTCAGGACTCCTCCACCTCACCCACTAAACCATGCTAACACACTACATATAACATGTCAGGACTCCTCCACCTCACCCACTAAACCATGCTAATACACTACATATAACATGTCAGGACTCCTCCACCTCACCCACTAAACCATGCTAATACACAACATATAACATGTCAGGACTCCTCCACCTCACCCACTAAACCATGCTAATACACAACATATAACATGTCAGGACTCCTCCACCTCACACACTAAACCATGCTAATACACAACATATAACATGTCAGGACTCCTCCACCTCACCCACTAAACCATGCTAATACACAACATATAACATGTCAGGACTCCTCCACCTCACCCACTAAACCATGCTAATACACTACATATAACGTGTCAGGACTCCTCCACCTCACCCACTAAACCATGCTAATACACTACATATAACGTGTCAGGACTCCACCTCACCCACTAAACCATGCTAATACACTACATATAACGTGTCAGGACTCCTCCACCTCACCCACTAAACCATGCTAATACACTACATATAACATGTCAGGACTCCTCCACCTCACCCACTAAACCATGCTAATACACTACATATAACGTGTCAGGACTCTTCCACCTCACCCACTAAACCATGCTAACACACTACATATAACATGTCAGGACTCCTCCACCTCACCCACTAAACCATGCTAATACACTACATATAACGTGTCAAGACTCCTCCACCTCACCCACTAAACCATGCTAATACACTACATATAACATGTCAGGACTCCTCCACCTCACCCACTAAACCATGCTAACACACTACATATAACGTGTCAGGACTCCACCACCTCACCCACTAAACCATGCTAATACACTACATATAACATGTCAGGACTCTTCCACCTCACCCACTAAACCATGCTAATACACTACATATAACGTGTCAGGACTCCACCTCACCCACTAAACCATGCTAATACACTACATATAACGTGTCAGGACTCCACCTCACCCACTAAACCATGCTAATACACTACATATAACGTGTCAGGACTCCTCCACCTCACCCACTAAACCATGCTAACACATTACATATAACATGTCAGGACTCCTCCACCTCACCCACTAAACCATGCTAACACACTACATATAACGTGTCAGGACTCCTCCACCTCACCCACTAAACCATGCTAATACACTACATATAACATGTCAGGACTCCTCCACCTCACCCACTAAACCATGCTAACACATTACATATAACATGTCAGGACTCCTCCACCTCACCCACTAAACCATGCTAACACACTACATATAACGTGTCAGGACTCCTCCACCTCACCCACTAAACCATGCTAATACACTACATATAACATGTCAGGACTCCTCCACCTCACCCACTAAACCATGCTAATACACTACATATAACGTGTCAGGACTCCACCTCACCCACTAAACCATGCTAATACACTACATATAACGTGTCAGGACTCCTCCACCTCACCCACTAAACCATGCTAATACACTACATATAACGTGTCAGGACTCCTCCACCTCACCCACTAAACCATGCTAATACACTACATATAACGTGTCAGGACTCCTCCACCTCACCCACTAAACCATGCTAACACATTACATATAACGTGTCAGGACTCCTCCACCTCACCCACTAAACCATGCTAACACACTACATATAACGTGTCAGGACTCCTCCACCTCACCCACTAAACCATGCTAATACACTACATATAACATGTCAGGACTCCTCCACCTCACACACTAAACCATGCTAATACACTACATATAACGTGTCAGGACTCCTCCACCTCACCCACTAAACCATGCTAATACACTACATATAACATGTCAGGACTCCTCCACCTCACCCACTAAACCATGCTAATACACTACATATAACGTGTCAGGACTCCACCTCACCCACTAAACCATGCTAATACACTACATATAACGTGTCAGGACTCCTCCACCTCACCCACTAAACCATGCTAATACACTACATATAACGTGTCAGGACTCCTCCACCTCACCCACTAAACCATGCTAATACACTACATATAACATGTCAGGACTCCTCCACCTCACCCACTAAACCATGCTAATACACTACATATAACATGTCAGGACTCCTCCACCTCACCCACTAAACCATGCTAATACACTACATATAACATGTCAGGACTCCTCCACCTCACCCACTAAACCATGCTAATACACAACATATAACATGTCAGGACTCCTCCACCTCACCCACTAAACCATGCTAATACACTACATATAACGTGTCAGGACTCCTCCACCTCACCCACTAAACCATGCTAATACACTACATATAACATGTCAGGACTCCTCCACCTCACCCACTAAACCATGCTAATACACTACATATAACGTGTCAGGACTCCTCCACCTCACCCACTAAACCATGCTAATACACTACATATAACATGTCAGGACTCCTCCACCTCACCCACTAAACCATGCTAACACATTACATATAACATGTCAGGACTCCTCCACCTCACCCACTAAACCATGCTAACACACTACATATAACGTGTCAGGACTCCTCCACCTCACCCACTAAACCATGCTAATACACTACATATAACATGTCAGGACTCCTCCACCTCACCCACTAAACCATGCTAATACACTACATATAACGTGTCAGGACTCCACCTCACCCACTAAACCATGCTAATACACTACATATAACGTGTCAGGACTCCTCCACCTCACCCACTAAACCATGCTAATACACTACATATAACATGTCAGGACTCCTCCACCTCACCCACTAAACCATGCTAACACATTACATATAACGTGTCAGGACTCCTCCACCTCACCCACTAAACCATGCTAATACACTACATATAACGTGTCAGGACTCCTCCACCTCACCCACTAAACCATGCTAATACACTACATATAACGTGTCAGGACTCCTCCACCTCACCCACTAAACCATGCTAATACACTACATATAACATGTCAGGACTCCTCCACCTCACCCACTAAACCATGCTAATACACTACATATAACATGTCAGGACTCCTCCACCTCACCCACTAAACCATGCTAATACACAACATATAACGTGTCAGGACTCCACCTCACCCACTAAACCATGCTAACACACTACATATAACGTGTCAGGACTCCTCCACCTCACCCACTAAACCATGCTAATACACTACATATAACGTGTCAGGACTCCTCCACCTCACCCACTAAACCATGCTAATACACTACATATAACATGTCAGGACTCCTCCACCTCACCCACTAAACCATGCTAATACACTACATATAACATGTCAGGACTCCTCCACCTCACCCACTAAACCATGCTAATACACAACATATAACGTGTCAGGACTCCTCCACCTCACCCACTAAACCATGCTAACACACTACATATAACGTGTCAGGACTCCTCCACCTCACCCACTAAACCATGCTAATACACTACATATAACGTGTCAGGACTCCTCCACCTCACCCCACTAAACCATGCTAATACACTACATATAACGTGTCAGGACTCCTCCACCTCACCCACTAAACCATGCTAATACACTACATATAACGTGTCAGGACTCCTCCACCTCACCCACTAAACCATGCTAATACACTACATATAACATGTCAGGACTCCTCCCACCCACTCATGCCCACTACATAAACCATGCTCCACCTCACCCACTAAACCATGCTAACACTACATATAACGTGTCAGGACTCCTCCACCTCACCCACTAAACCATGCTAATACACTACATATAACGTGTCAGGACTCCACCTCACCCCACCTGCTAATACACCATATAACTCAGGACTCCTCCACCTCACCCACTAAACCATGCTAATACACTACATATAACAGGACTCCACCTCACCCACTAAACCATGCTAATACACTCATATAACGTGGACTCCTCCACCTCACCCACTAAACCATGCTAATACACTACATATAACATGTCAGGACTCCACCTCACCCACTAAACCATGCTAATACACTACATATAACATGTCAGGACTCCTCCACCTCACCCACTAAACCATGCTAATACACTACATATAACATGTCAGGACTCCTCCACCTCACCCACTAAACCATGCTAATACACTACATATAACATGTCAGGACTCTTCCACCTCACCCACTAAACCATGCTAACACACTACATATAACATGTCAGGACTCCTCCACCTCACCCACTAAACCATGCTAATACACTACATATAACGTGTCAGGACTCCACCACCTCACCCACTAAACCATGCTAATACACTACATATAACATGTCAGGACTCCTCCACCTCACCCACTAAACCATGCTAATACACTACATATAACATGTCAGGACTCCTCCACCTCACCCACTAAACCATGCTAATACACTACATATAACATGTCAGGACTCCTCCACCTCACCCACTAAACCATGCTAATACACACATATAACATGTCAGGACTCCACCTCACCCATAAACCATGCTAATACACTACATATAACGTGTCAGGACTCCTCCACCTCACCCACTAAACCATGCTAACACACTACATATAACATGTCAGGACTCCTCCACCTCACCCACTAAACCATGCTAACACACTCACCATACAGTTTCCATTCAGTCTGAATCTCCAGTCACATCACAACCAAGTCCAACAATGTATTTTAACAGTTCAAATACACAACACAGGGTTCCGTCCAAAGGCAATATGCAACGAGGCGGGGATGGAGGGGCGGTGGGAGTGGTGCGCCCCCCTGGATGGTGTCATTTGGTGTACCATGGGTCTTTGTGTGAAAGAGGTGCTTTCCCTCACCAGCGGGTCCAAAACATCATTAAAGTCTATTCATATTAAAGAGGTCATCGGTAACCTCCAAGGGAAAGAATGCTTTGGTGAAATAACAGTAATAAAGCAGAATGCAGTATCAGACAAGCCTGGGGAATCACAGTATTAACACCAGCAGTCTATGTCTCTATTCAGACGGTTATGGAGTAACTAACTCACTCTAGTTGGAATAAAGAGGTCCCGGCCAACCTGTCAGGAAAATGCAGAGTGCACACTGAAAGACGAGTGTTTGGCATGGACGAGGGGAGGGGCTGTCGTACGTGGTAATGTGAAAACTTCTTATCAATGTGTGATGACGTGGAAGTAACCTTGAGATACTGTAGCAAGGAACTGTCTCAGCTGCACTTCCACTCATAAAAAATGACAGACCCTGGTCGGACGGTACAAAAATAAAGAGAGTAGCGTTCATTGAGAGCCAGATATTTCTGTACAAAAAGTGGTCATAAAATATTCAGCACTCTGGAGAGTGCAGCAGGAGGGGGGGGGGATGGAAAACGGACATGCACCACTCTGGTAAGATCACGAGGGTTTCCAAATATGACCTGCAGGCAAGTCTGAAATGCTCTTTGGCTTCTCAAAGAGCATTTCAGACTTGATTAGGTTTGGGACAACTTTAACCAATGATTTAAAACTTTCTAACCCCAAATCTACCAATCAATTATCATTTATATCATACTATAATTCATATTTCATCATTATAGTTTCTAGTTCTCAATAGTATCATTTTAATCAGTAAAGATGGAAAATAAAATTTAGCACCAGTAAATTAAGGGGAACATTTGCTTAATCAGTGTTCTAATACAATGCTACTATTTTGATGAATTCAAATGTGAAAATCTGATTTAAAAAACAACAGAATTCATCTGCCTGATGCAACTCACATTTGACAAGTATCTTCAAGGAGATCTTGAGATAAAAAGCTGAATTTATTAGAATCAAATGTCCTTAGAGCTGAAACCCTCCTATGAATAATAATCAAAGAATCAGTGGCACATTAGCCCATCTATCCCCTCCACCCATCTATCCCCTCCACCCATCTATCCCCTCCACCCATCTATCCCCTCCACCCATCTATCCCCCACCCATCTATCCCCTCCACCCATCTATCCCCTCCACCCATCTATCCCCTCCACCCATCTATCCCCTCCACCCATCTATCCCCTCCACCCATCTATCCCCTCCACCCATCTATCCCCCACCCATCTATCCCCCACCCATCTATCCCCCACCCATCTATCCCCCACCCATCTATCCCTCCACCCATCTATCCCTATCCACCCATCTATCCTCCACCCATCTATCCACCCATCTATCCCCCACCCATCTATCCCCTCCACCCATCTATCCCCTCCACCCATCTATCCCTCCACCCATCTATCCCTCCACCCATCTATCCCCTCCACCCATCTATCCCCTCCACCCATCTATCCCCCACCCATCTATCCCTCCACCCATCTATCCCCTCCACCCATCTATCCCCTCCACCCATCTATCCCCTCCACCCATCTATCCCCTCCACCCATCTATCCCTCCACCCATCTATCCCCTCCACCCATCCAACCCGTCCACCCAGCCAACGCTTCCACCCATCCAAACCTTCCACCCATCCAACCCTTCCACCCATCCAACCCTTCCACCCATCCAACCCTTCAACCCATTTATCCCCCCAGCCATCCATCCTCCCACCAGGCTGTATGTTGTCCCACCATGCAGTGTGCTCGGCTGGCTCCAGACCTTTCTCCATCTCATTGAGATGCAAGGCACGCCCAACATGAGAAAATGTCCGAGATAACTTTGAAGTTATTAGTTCAGTCATTACCACAGTTATGTTAAATCCAAATTACAATTCATCACCAGAAAGAGCCAATCGTTTATTTTGTGTAACTTGGCAAGCGTTAAACTGTATTCAGTCATTTGAAGTCACGGAGCTGCACTCATTATGGAAGCCTATTTAGCGTTAGTGCCCTCCACTAAATCAGTTCTTATTCATTAGCAACTTGAGGGAATGCTTAACATCTAACATCGAGTTGACGTGATTGTATAAGACATTCTTCTCAGGAGAAATAAGCTAAGGCTTTTGTATTTGTTATTTTCTATGTGAGCCAGCCATCTATGCATCAATAGGAATGAACTCTTTTAAATGACTTGTTAAATCTGATGTCAGATGCTGTTCTTCTTTTTGATTTCAATTTTAATGAACATTGTGATTAGAAACATAAAATGTGTCCACCACCCCGATTTCTGTTTTTAAAAGGGTATTTGGTCCCCATATGTTGTTGAGATCAAACTACAAAGGAAAGCTGATAAAACTGACACTTTTATTGACAGCTTCAATAAAAAGCTGTCCATCTGACTGTGTCTGGGAAATAATTTGGTCAACCAGTTTCCATTTTCGTACATAAAAATTCCCCATTTTCTTTGTTGGGCTTTCCCTTCCCAGACAAAACACATATTTCCAATATGCAACAATGTTGTTCTCCACAATATTCATCAAAAACACGGTGGTCTTACAATCTGGAAGAATCTGGAACAAACATGGCTGGTCACGGAGTTTGTTACATCAATGATACATTATCTTAGCTTGTTCGTCTTTTACCGGAGGCTCTTGTAGAGGGCACCGATAGTTGCCCTGCCAGATCAAATAGAAGAATACATTAAAGATACCCAGAAAGGTACGATTTTAGTGCAGTGATACCTTTGAGACAGAGGTACAAGTGACACAGTGATACCAGTGATACAGAGGTACCAGTGATAAAGTGATACCAGTGATACAGAGGTACCAGTGATAAAGTGATACCAGTGATACAGAGGTACCAGTGATACAGAGGTACCAGTGATAAAGTGATACCAGTGATACAGAGGTACCAGTGATAAAGTGATACCAGTGATACAGAGGTACCAGTGATACAGAGGTACCAGTGATACAGAGGTACCAGTGATAAAGTGATACCAGTGATACAGAGGTACCAGTGATAAAGTGATACCAGTGATACAGAGGTACTGGTGATAAAGTGATACCAGTGATAAAGTGATACCAGTGATACAGAGGTACCAGTGATAAAGTGATACCAGTGATAAAGTGATACCAGTGATACAGAGGTACCAGTGATAAAGTGATACCAGTGATACAGAGGTACCAGTGATAAAGTGATACCAGTGATACAGAGGTACCAGTGATACAGAGGTACCAGTGATAAAGTGATACCAGTGATACAGAGGTACCAGTGATAAAGTGATACCAGTGATACAGAGGTACCAGTGATACAGAGGTACCAGTGATACAGAGGTACCAGTGATAAAGTGATACCAGTGATAAAGTGATACCAGTGATACAGAGGTACCAGTGATAAAGTGATACCAGTGATAAAGTGATACCAGTGATACAGAGGTACCAGTGATAAAGTGATACCAGTGATAAAGTGATACCAGTGATAAAGTGATACCAATGATACAGAGGTACCAGTGATAAAGTGATACCAGTGATACAGAGGTACCAGTGATACAGAGGTACCAGTGATAAAGTGATACCAGTGACACAGTGATACCAGTGATAAAGTGATACCAGTGATACAGAGGTACCAGTGATAAAGTGATACCAGTGATACAGAGGTACCAGTGATACAGAGGTACCAGTGATAAAGTGATACCAGTGATACAGAGGTACCAGTGATAAAGTGATACCAGTGATACAGAGGTACCAGTGATAAAGTGATACCAGTGATAAAGTGATACCAGTGATACAGAGGTACCAGTGATAAAGTGATACCAGTGATAAAGTGATACCAGTGACACAGTGGTACAAGTGATAAAGTGATACCAGTGATACAGAGGTACCAGTGATAAAGTGATACCAGTGATACAGAGGTACCAGTGATAAAGTGATACCAGTGATAAAGTGACACCAGTGATAAAGTGATACCAGTGATACAGAGGTACCAGTGATAAAGTGATACCAGTGATACAGAGGTACCAGTGATACAGAGGTACCAGTGATAAAGTGATACCAGTGATACAGAGGTACCAGTGATAAAGTGATACCAGTGATACAGAGGTACCAGTGATAAAGTGATACCAGTGATAAAGTGATACCAGTGATACAGAGGTACCAGTGATAAAGTGATACCAGTGATAAAGTGATACCAGTGACACAGTGATACCAGTGATACAGAGGTACCAGTGATAAAGTGATACCAGTGATAAAGTGATACCAGTGATACAGAGGTACCAGTGATAAAGTGATACCAGTGATAAAGTGACACCAGTGATAAAGTGATACCAGTGACACAGTGATACAAGTGACACAGTGATACCAGTGATACAGAGGTACCAGTGATAAAGTGATACCAGTGATAAAGTGATACCAGTGATACAGAGGTACCAGTGATAAAGTGATACCAGTAATAAAGTGATACCAGTGATAAAGTGATACCAGTGATACAGTAACACCAGTGACACAGTAACACCAGTGTTACCAGTGATACCAGCGATACCAGTGATACCCTTTGATCATATAGCATGAAATAGAGAGGTTCTCATCTATGAGTTCAATTCAAAGAATACAAAACAGCACACGTACAAATACTCTGGCTATCAGCAGAAATGGACATCTTCTGCACCATGGACAGGAACCAATTGTAATTTCAATTCACCACTGTTACACTGGGGAACAGATATAGGCCTGTGCATTAAGACAAATTCAGCTCCCGTATCTATTCAGAAAATGTTCAACACTTTGTTTTATATTAAAAGAGAGAAAATTGCTCAAAGAAAAAGCCTAATCTACCAAGAGAGCATGACCTAATTAAAATGATGGGTTTCTATCACAGCACCTTCCTGGTGCTCCAGTCCAATTATCTATGTTTCAGCTGCATGGACATATGGTGGAATTAGCACCTTTAAACAACATGTATTTACATCTTCACATTCTCCACTAATAGACACTTTTGTAATGGCTGTGGTCGAGCAGGAGGAAGTGCTGTATTACTAATAAAAACTGAATCCACACACACTGACATTTATGCCTGGTGTGGTCAGCCAACTCTAACGCCATCTCATCTCCATCATGCCATTTTTTTGCTGTGGTCATAAAACCATCACTACCTTCTCTAAGAGCTGAGGCAGGGCTAGGACATGGGGAGGAGGACACTCAAAATGAACAGCCAGTCCAGCTGAAGCAGGGCTGGGACAAGGGGAGGAGGACACTCAAAATGAACAGCCTCCCTGCTCTAACAGTGCGGATGACAATGGCATTTAGTGCCCTGCCGATGAGCTGATGGATGGGGTGGTGTCTGGGAAATGAAATCCCTATCTTTCTCCCCCAGTTATGTTGTCCTGTCCTGTGCTGTCCTATCATATTCATTCCAGTTCTCCTCTCCAAGGCTTTATCTTTGCAGAGGCTGGAGGGCTGGAAGACTGGAAGTCTGGAGGTTGGAGAACTGGAGGTGCCCCCAGTGAACTCCTCTGCACCAGGACATCACCGCCTGGGTGCTGCAGGGGCATGTACCTCCCTCCCCTGTAACCCAGACCAGGCAAGACCAGACTAGACCAGTCCAGACCAGACTCGACTGGACCAGACCAGACTGCACCAGACCAGACTGGAACAGACCAGATCAGACCAAACTGGGCCAGACCGGACCAGACTAGACCAGTCTAGACCAGACTCGACTGGAACAGACCAAACTGCACCACACCAGACTGGAACAGACCAGACCAGACTGTACCAGACCAGACTGGGCCAGACAGGACCAGACTAGACCAGTCCATATCAGACTGGACCAGACCAGACTGGACCAGACCAGACCGGACCAGACTAGACTGGACCAGACCAGACCAGACTGGACCAGACCAGACCAGACTGGATTAGACCCCCAGAAACAGCCTTAGCCTCAGTAAGAGTTTCAGACACCATGATGCAGTACAGCAGCAGCTCACCAGTGTCTGTCTGGTTTAAAGCTTTACACTGTGTGCACGATGCCAGACACAAGCTACAGTAAACCTGTGGCTCATTCAATGAAGTAAGCTATTTCCTGAATGTTCTTGGTTCTCTAGGGGAAATAGTGTATATTACACCACAGTAGATGACTGCAGAAACAGTTTTAACAGGCAACAATGCACAGAGAGAGGATGCTTGGAAAAGTGATCAACAAATACAACACCTGGCGAGGCGCTAGCTAGCAGCTTAATGTCACAATGCAGCACAGAATGACAATGATCCTGTGTAAAACCGTGGTGGTCACACAGTCGATACGGAGAAACACAAGGCACACAGCGGACGGACTAACACCTCAGGAGGGTGATCACTGCTGTCGCTAGCAGCATGCACAGGTAGGTACGCCGCGCTGCTGCAGCTTCACATCCAACACACTTTACCCTTCAAAGACATTCAACAGAAAATACACAGGGAACAGAAGACAGAGAAATACAGTGAAAAAAAAACAGGAGAGACAGTAGAGAGTTAGAGAGATAGAGATATAGATAGAGGGAGATCGAGAGAGATAGATAGATAGATATATATATAGAGAGAGAGATAGAGAGATAAATAGATAGAGCAATAGAGAGATAGATATATATATTTATAGAGAGAGATAGAGAGATTGAGATAGAGAGAGACTGAGAAACAGACAGATAGTGAGAGAGATGGAGAGATAGAGAGACATAGAGATAGAGAAAAGAAGAGAAGAAAGGGAAGAGCAGGATCGTTCCCTGCAGAATAGAGGAGAGGAAGAAGGGTATGAGGAGGAGGGGGACTCACAGTATCTCCAGATCACGGAGGGCTCGGAAGGCTCCATCTTCGATGCAGCTTATGTGGTTGCTGTCCAGTTGCCTGCGGAGGGATGAGAGACAGGAGTCAGCGGAAGGTCTGTCTGCAGGCGTGGGGGTTTAGGGTACTGGGGGGGGGGGGGGGCTGCAGGAGGAGGAGTGCCAGTGGCTGGGTATGGTGAGGGAGGTGGCTGGGAGGGGCTGAAGGTAGGTAGCTACTGGCTAGCCAGGGGGCGTACAGCACAAACTCAGATCTCAGCCCTCACCTCTACCTCACCGCAACCTGCCAGAGAAGGAAGGGACCAGCTGGCTAAAGTGGCCTGTCTGGCTGTAGCCTATCACCTCACTCTCAACACTGCCCCGTCTCAACACTGCCCCGTGAGTGGAGGAGAGAAATAGAGAGCGGGGGGGGGGGGTTGAAGGAGAGTGAACAGAGGCTGGCTATAGCCCACCCCGTCTGTCAGCTCTCTATTAATTACATTGCATCCCTCCTCCTTCTCTTCTCCCCCTCCTCTTCTTCTCCCTCCTCATCTTCTCCCCCTCTCCCTTTCTCTTTATTTTTTTGTCAGAAAGGGAGTAATTTCATTACATTAGAGCAGCCAATCCATTACGAGCTTTTACCGACTCTGTCACTGAAACAATTTCATTAAAGGAGAGGGTTCGTAAATCAGCCCGGGTCACGATGCTGGACTCCCAGACGCTCAGAGCACTTCTTCCTCTTCTTTCTTTTCCTTTTACTTTAATTTGCAAGTCTCCCCCCCCCCCCATACAACCCCACTTCTCTCCACCCCTACCCTCTCTTCTCTCTCTGCCCAACAAATAGGAGATGGATGGAATACAAGGCAATACAAAGGGCAGACATCTAGAACGCTCTCCAGCTCCTTTATCCAGGCTCCAAAAGCTTCTGTGACATTTAACCTGTTACAGATACTGTCTGCATCTTCTGCTCTGGGATATAAACAAGACCATATCTCCTCTTCTCTAATATCCTATACCCATCTCCTCCTCTTCCCCTATCTCTCTATCCCTAATCCCTGATACTTTACTTTACTTTCGAGCTCTTTGTTTTCTTCTTATTTCCCTTGGTTCTCATCTAGTAAAGCAGCTGTTTCCTGACTGGTCGTTATCTCTTAGCAGAGGAGACCAGGCGTTTGGAAAGCGTCAACAGGAGAGGAAATGAAATAATCTAGGACATTATTTCATTACAATTTGGTATGAGACATTTACAATGAAAACAACCATCTGTGTAGAATGGAAACAAGCAAAGTTATGGCATTATATATGCAGATAGGAGAATGACATATTGGAGCCATGCTTAATCTAATTTCATAATACATGTTGTCTTTATTTGAAATGATTTGCTAACTGGTGAAGCCTGACAAACCTTAGGGAGGAGTGATACTGTGATCAAAGCTAGGTCGTACTTCTGACCCTTTACCTCTAGTTTCCATTTTAGGAAACATCTTGAATCCAATGTATAACTGGAAGGAGGCTGTGTGTGTGTGTGTGTGTGTGTGTGTGTGTGTGTGTGTGTGTGTGTGTGTGTGTGTGTGTGTGTGTGTGTGTGTGTGTGTGTGTGTGTGTGTGTGTGTGTGTGTGTGTGTGTGTGTGTGTGTGTGTGTGTGTGTGTGTGTGTGTGTGTGTCTGTGTGTATGTCTGTGTCTGTGTGTGTACAGTATATATGTGTGTGTGTGTGCAGTATGTGTGTGTGTAATGGGTGTTGGTGGTGGGGAATGACAGTCCCAAAATGAATTTCCTTCCATCTAATTACGTTGGCCTTTAATCATCCCAGTCATAAGCAGTATTGTCAGTTGCAAGCAGTCTGATGCCTCTACCTTGAGGAACATGCAAAGAAAAGAGAGAAAGGGGAGAGAGAGAGTAGAGAGAGAGAGAAAGAGAGATTAGAGAGAGTAGCGAGAGTAGGAGAGTAGAGAGCATAGAGAGATAGAGCGAGAGAGAGGAGAGGAGAGAGCAGAGCTGCACTTCCTAAACTCCTGCCAAATGTGTATGACCATATTAGAGACAAATATTTCCCTCAGATTACACAGACCGACAAAGAATTCCAAAACAAATCCAATTTTGATCAACTCCCATATCTATTGGGTGAAATACCACAGTGTGCCATCACAGCAGCAAGATTTGTGACCTGTTGACACAAGATAAAGGCAACCAGTGAAGAACAAACACCATTGTAAATACAACCCATATTTATGTTTATAAATTTTCCCTTTTGTACTTTAACTATTTGCACATCATCATAAATTGTGTGGTCCGAGCCCTGAATGCTGATTGGCTGAAAGCCATGGTATATCAGACTATATACCACGGTTGTGAATATATCATGGCCATATACCACACTATTTCATGCCGTATTGCTTAATTTATAACACACTACATAGCCATAATATGACATTTGAAATGTGTATATTCCTTAAAACTTGTGAGTGTAATGTTTACAGTTCATTTTTTATATGATTATTTCATTTTTGTTTATTATCTATTTCACTTGCTTTGGCAATGTAAACATATGTTTCCCATGCCAATAAAACCCTTTGAATTGAAATGGAATTGAGAGGGTTGCAAGGCTTTGATTACATTTCAAAACGCCTAGCTAGCTAGAACTAGGCAAGTGCAAACCAGCTGTAACATATAATGTATCCAGCTGTAATCAACTAATGGATACTGTAATGGCTGATTTCTTCCTCATCCTCTGAAGAGGTGTAGCAAGGATCGGACCAAGATGCGGCGTGGTAAGTGTCCATGTTTTAATAAGAAAACTCAACATGAACACAAAATACAAAAACAATAAATGTGAACAAACCGAAACAGTCCTGTGTGGCACAAACACTGACACAGGAAACAAACAAACAGTGAAACCCAGGCTACCTAAGTATGATTCTCAATTAGAGACAACTAACGACACCTGCCTCTGATTGAGAACCATACTAGGCTGAAACATAGAAATACACAAAATCATAGAAAAACAAAAATAGACGGCCCACCCCAACTGACGCCCTGACTAAATCATGACAAAACAAAGGCAATAAAGGTCAAAACGTGACAGATACATATATAAGCCCCAAGCTAAGCAACCTTGCAATCAAATATGCAGAAGGAATTGCCAGTCAAACAGGGAGGAAAAAAATAGAAAGAGCACCCAGAGACCCTAAGAGAAGAATTCATGTTATAAAAAGACAAATAATTCAAGGTGGATCTCTTCTTTTTCATCAAACGTCCAAATGTTTGGCATGCAGCCCTGCGCAAGGCAAACAAAAAAATCTTAAAATATCTGGAAGCAAGATCATGAGACAATTGCATGTGGACACATCCCCAAAATGTAATATTAATATATAATAATAACTGAACAGTAATGATCCAAGGCTCTGAGGCCAGTCTATAGCTGTTTGAGGAAGAGTTCGACCTGATAAAACCTCTAGTGAATGATGAAGTAAAAACTGACATGTCTCTACCAACAACGCCAGCAACTCCCAAAACCTGGGCTTCCAAACAGGAGGCCCACAGTAGATCACTCCCTCCCCTGTAGCTGGAGCAGCTGTGTGCACACCAAAAACACCATTGGTAAAACTCATCCAAATTAGCCTCTCCTTTCTTGAATTGGAGATGACAGAATTCAGGGAGAACAAACAACACTGTCCAGACACTGAAGGAAGAGTTGAGGCATTTCCAGGAAGAGAGTCGTGCTTCATTAGAACAGTTAAGACACTATACTGACCAAATGCCACAGTCCAATGATGTCCTCCAAGAGGATCTGTGTGAAGTAAAGGTGGAGCTGCAGCCAAGAGAGAGGGACATGATGCCCTCCGTCAGCAGCATCTGACCATGCCACCAACAAAGCAGACCCATCAGCCTGGTGGAAGCCCAGATACCCCTGATCCCAGTGTAGCCTTCACCCCATCTGCTTCACAAGCCTCTCAGCCTCTTAGGGTTCACCTTGACCCTCCAACCTCCCAGCCTACCCTGACCTGCCAACCTCCCAGCCTGCCAAAGCCTACCCTGACCTGCCAACCTCCCAGCCTGCCACAGCCTACCATGCCTTGCCAAACTCTCAGTAGTCCAGCTGTTACAGCCATTATTATAAGCCATCCTTCCCTCAGCAGCATCCACTGTTTTGTACATGAGTTGAGAAGAAAGACATATTGATTATCCCGGACCAGGCTCGAGTCCCCGACAGGCGAAGACGATGCTATAGAGGCCGGCAAGACAAGGTTGCACCCTGATGAGACAACGGCGGAAAATAAATAAATCACCTCTACCCTCTGTTCTATTGCCAAATGTGTAATCACTGAAGAATAAACTGGACGAGCTCATTCCGAGACCATTCTATCAACGGGACATTAAGAACTGCACTATACTATGCTTCTCGGAGTCATGCATGAAAAAGGACATGGGTAATATACATCTCGCTGGTTTTTCTATGTATCGGCAGAACGGAACGGCAGAGGCCTAGAGGCCTGTTCAGTGTCACAGGTCAGGTTTTCTCCCTTGAGTTTAATACCTGAGGTTGCCACTGGAGAGCACCCAGTGACCCTCTTTGGACTTATTGGGATCACCTGCTGGATGACTATTTAGGTTCCTCTGTGGACTGGGCTCAGGTCTAATGTCTTGCTTAGTGATCTCGTGTACCCTTGCTTTGTTGTTTTGCTATGAAGACCTTAAGCAAATATTCTGGATTTACCCTTACCTCTGCCTGCTGTGTTTCTCTGCGCCTGGGTCCGAGTTCGTACTAGCATCAAAGTTTCCTACCAAGCATTCCAGAGTGGCATATATCATCTTCTTGCTCTCAGGACGGGCCCAGGCCTGGGCCACGGCCATCTGGAAGCAGCAATCAGACATTTGTTTCCATTTGCAAAGCTTCACCTAGGAGATGAGGAAGGTTTTTGATCACCCCATCAGTGGAAGGAACGCTGCTGAAAGACTCATTGTGCTTCGGCAGGGCAGCCGGGGCATAGCTGATTACACCATTGACTATAGGACGCTCACCTCTGAGAGCGGATGGAATATAGACGAACTTCACTCAGCTTCCCGGGACAACCCTGACACTCTGGAGGAGCTTATAATTCTGGCCATCCGGATTGACAACCGGCTTTGGAAATATCGTCATGAGAGGACAGAGGGGCCCCGAGTTGGTTCCATAGTTCCGGACCTCGCTGAGGGAATCGATTCTTCATTTGTTTCACTGCCATATGCTGGGCCTGCTTGTCCTGTACCCTGTTGGGGTTCTCAATTTGGCTATGGTTCTTCTTCATATCCTTCAGAGGAGCCGATGCAATTGGGAAGTACCAGATTTTCTGCTCTGGAGAGTCAGATACAGTCTCCTGCCGCCAATACGGTACGCACCTTGCTTCCGACCAACCTGTGATGTGACAATGGATAGTTGGACATTCCTGCTTTCATAGACTCTGGGGCCGCCGGCTGTTTTCTGGATCGCACATTAGCTCGCCAACAGAGGCTGCCACTCACTAAGCTGGACACTCCGATGTCGGTCACTGCGCTGGATGGTCAACCCCTAGGTTCTGGGACGGTGAAGCAACTCACCATGTCTATTCAACTACGAGTTCTGGATGACCATGTGGAGCTTATCTAGTTACATCTGGTGGACTCTCCTGAGCTTCCCCTGGTTCTTGGACATCCGTGGCTTTCCACCCATAATCCTCAAATTGACTGGCCTTCGGGAAGAGTTCTGGGATGGAATACTTCATGCCAGTTCATCTGCCAGCAACTCTCTCCAAATTTCCAGTCCTGCTCGTCTGGAGACTTCCGATCCTCCAGTTCCTCTGGCTGGGAATGACAAGCCTGATCTTTCCCGCATACCTCGAGATTACTGGGATTTGGGTGAGGTCTTCAGCAAACAAAGGGCCAGCAAACTACCTCCTCACAGGCCCTATGATTGTGCCATCAACCTCCTGTCTGGTACACTCCTCCTAGAGGAGGGCTGTATTCTCTCTCAGGTCGAAAGACTGCAGCCATGCACAGTAATATTAAAGAGGCACTGGCGGCTGATTTTATTCGGCCGTCCACTTCACCAGGGTTTTTTGGGAAGAAGATGGGGGAAGAAGGATGGGGGATTACGTCCCTGTATTTATTACCAGGGTTTAAATAACATTACCATTAATAACCGTTATCCCCTTCCTCTTATGTCATCAGCTTTGGGAGACTCCACGGATCTATGGTTTTCTCTACATTGGATTCACAGAACGCGTACAATCTGGTGCGCATGCCAGGTTCTTCAAAGACTCCTCGCTCATCACTTGTTGGTGAAGGCAGAAAAGCCTACACGGTGCGACGCATCCTCTCCAGTCGTCAGTTCCGGCAAGGGACTCAGTATCTGATGGACTGGGACGGTTACGGGACTGAGAAACATTCCTGGGTTCCAGCCCGGGACATTTTGTACCACAGCCCGGGACATTTCATACCACGGACTCATTCGGGATTCCTGTCGACGTTCAGCTACCCCTGGTGGAATGTCGCTAGCCATTCCTTGAGGGGGGGAAGGGGGTCCTGTCACAGGTCATGTTTTCTCCCTTGAGTGTACTACCTGAGATTGCCACTCGACAGCACCCATGGGTTACTTCTAGTATCCAGGTGACCCTGATTGGGCTTATTGGGATCACCTGCTGGATAACTATTTAGGTTCCTCTGTGTACTGGGCCAGTTGCTCAGGACTCATGTTTTGTTCAGTGTTCTCGTGTGCCCTTGCTTTGTTGTTTTGCTATGAAGACCTTAAGTAAATATTCTGGATTTACCCTTACCTCTGCCTGCTGTGTTTCTCTGCGCCTGGGTCCGAGTTCGTACCAGCATTAATGTCACACAGAGGGGGTGGTGTGTCGCACGTTGTTAAAAACAACTGGTGCGCAATTTCTAATATTAAGGAAGTCACATGGTTCTGCTTGCCTGAGTTAGAATACCTCATGATAAGCTGTAGACCATACTATTTACCAAGAGAGTTTTCATCTGTATTTTTCGGAGCAGTCTATTTACAAAGTCTAATTACCACCACAAACCGATGCTGGCACTAAGACGACACTCAACGAGCTGTACAGGGCCATAACCAAACATGAAAATGCTCATCCAGAGGAGGTGCTCCTAGTGGGCGGGGATTTTAATGCAGGAAAGCTGAAATTCGTTTTACCATTTTTTTTACTTACAAGCAAAAACTCAAACAGGAAGCACCAGTGATGCGCTCAATATGGAAGTGGTCCGATGAAGCGGATGCTAAGTTGCAGGACTGTTTCGCTAGCACAGACTGGAATTAGTTCCGGGATTCATCCGATGGCATTGAAGAGTCTACCATATCAGTCACTGGCTTCATTAATAAGTGCATCGACAACGTTGTCCCCACAGTGACCATAAGGATACATCCCAACCAGAAGCCATGGATTACAGGCAACATCTACATTGAGCTGAAGGCTAGAACTGCCGCTTTCAACGAGCAGGACATTAATGTGGACATTAAAAAGAAATCTTGCTACACCTCTGACGATTCATCAAACAGGCAATGCATCAGTACAGGACAAAGATCGAATCCAGCTCTGGATTCATTGGATGAGGCAGGGTTTGCAAGTTATCAAGGATTACAAAGGGAAACCAAAGTCCAGAGCTGCCATGTGACTCGAGGGTACCAGACGAGCTAAATGCATTGCTCGCTTCGAGGCAAGCAACACTGAACATTGCGTGAGAGCACCAGCTGTTCCGGACAACAGTGTGATCATGCTCTCCATTGCCGATGTGAGTAAGACTTTTAAACAGGTTAGGAATGGGCCAAAATTCACCCAACTTATTGTGGGAAGCTTGTGGAAACGCTTGACCCAAGTTAAACAATTTAAAGGCAATGCTACCAAATACTAATTGAGTGCATGTAAACTTCTGACCCACTGGGAATGTGATGAAAGAAATAAAAGGTGAAATAAATCATTCTCTCTACTATTATTCTGACATTTCACATTCTTAAAATAAAGTGGTGATCTTAACTGACCTAAGACAGGGAATTTTTAATTGGATTAAATGTCAGGGATTGTGAAAAACTGAGTTGACATGTATTTGGCTAAGGTGTATGTAAACTTCTGACATCAACTGTATGACAGTTAATGAAGTCACTGAAACTCTTTACAATGAGTTGCAGTCAGTTTTGGAATTGGTGGCCAGTAATAAACTGGTTCTGAACATTTCTAAAAGCAAGAGCATTGTATTTGTTAAAAATCAATCTTTAAGCTCTTGACCTCAGCTGAATCTGATAATGAATGGTGTGTCTGTTGATCAAGACTAAATTAGTTGGTGTTGCCTTGGATTGTAAACTGTCATGGTTTTATAAGAAACATTCATGTGTGAAATTCCAAATGGTTTGCATAGTGAACATACGCACAGTTCTGACACACACACACCCTACCAAACATGCCAGCAGGTCATTTTTAAATCCAGAACAAATTCAAACCCAAATCCAAAACAAATTGAAGAAAGTGTACAGTATTATATAGAACAATTATTGCATGGAACTCCTTCTATTGCTCAATAGAACAGCAAACCTGGTTAAAAAAAAACAGATAAAGCAACACCTCACGGCACAACGCCTCTACCCTGTTTGACCACAATATTTTGTTTGTATTTATTGATATGTACAGTAGGCTATGTGTGTGACAGTTTTTAAATTACAGTAGTTTAAACCTTGAGCAGTTATTGTCTATTAATGTTCTGTATTATGTAATGTTTCATGTTCTGTGTACACCCCAGAAAGAGTAACTGCGGCTTTCGCAACGGCTAATGGGGAACCGAATAAAATACCAAATAATGAATTCACTCCAGTTGATGGATTTCCTTATATGAACTGTAACTCAGTAAAATCTTTGAAATTTCAAGGTCTTTCTTTATTTGGACTATTTTCTACCTTGTAATATAGTAGTGGAGACATCAAAACCATGGAATAACACATATGGAATCATGCATTAACCAAAAAACGGTTAAACACATTCTTCAAAGTAGCCACCCTTTGCCTTGATTACAGCTTTGCACACTCTTGGCATTCTCTCAACCAGATTCGTGAGGTAGTCACCTGGAATACATTTCTATTAACATGTGTGCCTTGTTAATTTGTGGAATTTGTTTCCTTCTTAATGCATTTGAGCCCATCAGTAGTGTTGTGACAACGTAGGGGTGGTATACAGAAGATAGCCCTATTTGGTAAAAGACCAAGTCCATATTATGGCAAGAACAGCTCAAATAAGCAAAGAGAAATGATAGTCCATCATTACTTTAAGACATGAAGATCAGTCATTCTGGAAAATAATCCATTTTAGAATAAGGCTGTTACATAACAAAATGTGGAAACAGTCAAGGGGTCTGAAATCTTTCCGAATACACTGTATATGAAAGGAGATCATTAACTGTTAGTTTTTAGAATATCCAGGGCTTGTACTCCTATACCTCAGGTATGAAGACCAGAAACTAGATTTTCTTATCAACATCAAAGGTTAAGACATAATAATACTTCTAGAAATATGGAGCCGTGGTGATAAAACTCGACACAATCCTGAGTGACAATGTTCTATATATACTGTAGGTACGGTGTATGCTTCTCCCTCAGATTCATCTTACTATGATCTTACTATGATGGCGCCGGAAGAATGGCTGCTGTTTTATGGTCTCCTAATCAATTGTGCTATTGTGTTTGTTATTTGGAACTTATTTTTGTACATACTGTTTCTGACAACATCTCTTATGACCAGAAATAGCTTCTAGAAATCATTGTTTTCTTTAATGAGTTGGACGAGAGGGATTTACTCCAGACACCAGACAAGGCCCTCATCCTCGTCATTCGCAGGAGAAAGAGAAGGACACATTGAGGAAGAAGGTCAAGGTGCCTTGTAAGGATCCGGCGGAGAGTGGGTAATTTGCCTTTACCATCGGTCCTATTGGCCAATGTTCAATCGTTGAAAAATAAAATAGACAAACTACAAGCACGTATATCCTACCAACGGGACATTAAAAGCTGTAATATCTTATGTTTCAAAGAGTCGTGGCTGAACGACGACATGAATAACATACAGCTGGTGGGTTATACACTGTATCGGGAGGAGAGAACAGTAGCCTCTGGTAAGACAAGGAGTGGCGGTTTATGTATATTTGTAAACAACAGCTGGTGCACGACATCTAAGGAAGTCTCAAGGTTTTGCTCGACTGAAGTAGAGTATCTCATGATAAGCTGTAGACCATACAATTTACCAAGAGCGTTTTCATCTATATTCTTCCTAGCTGTCTATTTACCTCCACAAACCGATGCTGGACCACAATCAATGAGCTTTATATGGCCATAAGCAAACAGGAAAATGCTCATCCAGAGGAGGCGCTCCTAGTGGCTGGGGACTTTTTCCCATAGGGTGACACACAATTGGCCCAATGTCGTTTGGCCGCTGTAGGCCGTCATTGTAAATAAGAATTTGTTCTTAACTTACTTGCCCAGTCAAATAAAGGTTAAATAAAACATATATTAAAATAATGCAGGGAAACTTAAATCTGTTTTACATCATTTCTACCAGCATGTTAAATGTGCAACCAGAGGGAAAAAATCTCAAGACCACCTTTACTCCACATACAGAGACACTTTCAAAGCTTTCCCTCACCCTCCATTTGGCAAATCTGACCATAATTTTATCCTCCTGATTCCTGCCTACAAGCAAAAACTAAAACAGGAAGCACCAGTGACTCAGTCAATTAAAAGGTGCTCAGATGAAGCAGATGCTAAGCTACAGGACTGTTTTGCTAGCACAGACTGTAATATGTTCCATGATTCTTCTGATGGCATTGAGGAGTACACCACATCAGTCACTGGTGTGGTGTTGTCCCCACAATGACTGTACGTACATATCCCAACCAGAGCCATGGATTACAGGCAACATCCGCACTGAGCTAAAGGGTAGAGCTGCCGCTTTCAAGGAGCAGGACTCTAACCCGTAAGCTTAGAAGAAATCCTGTTATGCCCTCCAACGAACCATCAAACAGGCAAAGTGTCAATACAGGAATTAGATTGAATCGTACTATACCGGCTGCGATTCAACGGGAAGCACAGCCGCGATCTGCCCACCAGACGAGCTAAATTACGTCTATGCTCGTGTAACGGATGTGAAACGGCTAGCTTAGTTAGCGGTGCGCGCTAAATAGCTTTTCAATCGGTGACGTCACTTGCTCTGAGACCTTGAAGTAGTAGTTCCCCTTGCTCTGCAAGGGCCGCGGCTTTTGTGGAGTGATGAGTAACGATGCTTCATGGGTGTCAGTTGTTGATGTGTACAGAGGTTCCCTGGTTCGAGCCCGGGTATGGGCGAGGGGACGGTCTAAAGTTATACTGTTACACCCGCTTCGAGGCAAGTAACACTGAAACAAGCATGAGAGCATCAGCTGTTCCGGACGACTGTGTGATCACGCTCTCCGTAGCCGATGTGAGTAAGACCTTTAAACAGGTCAACATTCACAAGGCCACAGGGCCGGACGGATCACCAGGACATGTTCACCGAGCATGCACTGACCAACTGGCAAGTGTCTTCACTGACATTTTCAACCTCTCCCTGCGTGAGTCTGTCATACCAACATGTTTCAAGCTGATCAGCATAGTCCCTGTGCCCAAGAACACCAAGGTAACATGCCAAAAAGACTACTGACCCGTAGCACGCTTGTCTGTAGCATTGAAGTGCTTTGAAAAGCTGGTCATAGCCCACAACAAACACCATTATCCAATAAACCCTAGACCCACTCCAATTTGCATACCGCCCCAACAGATCCACAGATGATGCATCTCTATTGCACTCCTCACTGCCCGTTCCCACTTGGACAAAAGGAACACCTATGTGAGGTTGCTATTCATTGACTACAGCTCAGCGTTCAACACCATAGTGCCCTCAAAGCTCATCACAGGCTAGAGACCCTAGGGCTAAACACCACCCTCTGCAACTGGATCGTGGACTTCCTGACGGGCCGCCCCCAGGTGGTAAGGGTAGATAACAACACATCGCCACGTTGATCCTCAACACGGGGGCCCCTCAGAGGTGCATGCTCAGTCCCCTGTACTCCCTGTTCACATCACCGGGGCCAGGCGGTATCAGATGAAGGCCCTAAAAATTGTAAAAGACTCTAGCCACCCTAGTCATAGACTGTTCTCTTTGCTACCTCACGGCAAGCGGTACCGGAGAGCCAAGTCTAGGTCCAAAAGCTTTTCAACAGCTTCTAACCCCAAGCCATAATTCTCTTGATCAGCTAATCAAATGGCTACCCAGACTATTTGCATTACCCCCCCACCCCTCCCTATTTTACCCTGCTGCAATTCTCTGTTCATTATCAATGCACAGTCACTTTTAGTCTACCTACCTGTACATATTACCTCAATTCCCTCGACTAATCAGTGCCCTGCACATTGACTCTGTACCAGTACCACCTGTATACAGCCTCGCTGTTGTTATTTTACTGCTGCTCTTTAATTGTTTGTTACTTTTATTTTTTATTTTTTACTAAAGACACATTTTTCTTAAAACTGCATTGTTGGTTAAGGGCTTGTAAGTAAGTATTTCACTGTAAGGTCTACCTACACCTGTTGTATTCGGCACATGTGACAAATACAATTTGATTTGAGTTTCATGACAATTTCCAAAGAGAAACCAGTCAATATTACTCGCCAACGTGCAATCATTGGACAATAAACTAGATGAGGTACGATCACGAATATATTACCAATGAGACATCAAAAACTTTAATATCTTATGTTTCACGGAATCGTGGCTGAATGATGACATGGATATTCAGCTAGCGGGATACACGCTGCACCGGCAAGATAGAACAGCACACTCCGGTAAGACAAGGGGGGACAGTCTGTGCATATTTGTAAACAACAGCTGGTGCACGATATCTAAGGAAGAATCTAGATTTTGCTCACATGAAGTAGAGTATCTTGTGATAAAATGCAGTCCACACTATTTGCCTAGAGAGTTTTCAGCTATACTTTTCGTGGCTGTTTATTAACCACCACAGACGGATGCTGGCACAAGACTGCATTCAGTCAGCTGTATAAGGAAATGAGCAAACAGGAAACCGCTCACCCATAGGCGGCACTCCTAGAGGCCGGAGACTTTAATGCAGGGAAACTTAAATCAGTTCTACCTCATTTCTATCAACATGTTAAATGTGCAACCAGAGGGGAAAAAATTATAGTTCACCTTTACTCCACCCACCAATCCCTCTTTTACTCTACTGCTACTCTCTGTTTATCATATATGCGTAGTCACTTTAACCATATCTACATGTACATACTACCTCAATCAGCCTGACTAACCGGTGTCTGTATGTAGCCTCGCTACTGTTATTGCCTCGCTACTGTCATTTTTCACTGTTGTTTTTATTTCTTTACTTACCTATTGTTCACCGAATACCTTTTTTGCACTGTTGGTTAGAGCCTGTAAGTAAGCATTTCACTGTCAGGTCTACACCTGTTGTATTTGGCGCACGTGACAAATCAACTTTGATTTGATTTTCAGTAATAGAAATAGCCCTGACCATGTAGTGAACAAAAATAGAGACGAGTTAGTGCATCTCTGTCCAGCCTTAGGCCTGTATTTTCTTAATGACAGAATTAGAGGGGATTCTTTGGGAAGATTCACCTGCTGCTCAGCTCTTTGGACCAGTGTTGTTGACTATAAGATCTTAGACCCCTCCTCCATTAGTGCATTCACTGTCAGACCACAGTCACCATTATCTGACCACTGTCAGATTAATGTATTTTTTAAATGACCTCCACCCAAAGAGCACACAAACAGGTCTTTACACTGATTCATGTAAATAAAACGTATTGATGGGTCCCTGACAGTGCAATACACTTCAACACAGCATTGCTCTGCTCAGAAATACAACCTGTATCAATGATTTATTTTCACGTACATTCATCCCAAACCTCCCTGACATAAATTTGGCCGTGAATAAATTAAATGAGATCTATCATACAGCAGCCACAAAAGCAAATTTATGCAGAAGAAAAAAAACAGTTCTAATTGGAAACCTCAAAAAGAAAAATGGTTTGATGCTGAATATAATCTCGGAAGAAAAAATGTTTAGATCTTTATCAAATAGAAAACATCACCAATCACAAGATAGAGACATTCGGCAACAATATTGTGACACAATGAAAGAATAGAAAACAAAACCTAAGATGGAAGAAACAGAAGCATTTTGAGAACACTCTGAAAGAGACTGAAGACTCCATTGATGGATATCAGTTGTCTGAGAAATGGACGGTCTAAACGGAGAACAGAGGACTGACCTAGCTATTCAAAATGGCAACATTTGGAAAGATCATTTTGAAAGGCTCTATGGAATAATAGCATCAGAAGACCTTAGCTTAAATCAAAGAAATATGCAAGAAAACCAATTAAAAGCAACCAGAACCCAAATGGCTACCATATTACACAGGATGAACTTTCAAAGAAAATACAAAGCCTTAAACCTGGAATGGCATGTGGCCCTGACAGAGCAGGAGACACTCCTACAAATGAGGAAACACCATATGAAATCTACATACAGAATTATGCATAATTATCCTAAATATCCAAAGAAAGTATCAAAGAACACATGCAGAGAGTAACTCCGAAAATCACCTTTAATTGTAAATACAAAGAAAAGGACACTTACATTTTGGCACCATATGAAATGAAGCCCCAAAACATCTTTACAATTAAAAACAATGGAAACCCCAGAGCTGAACCCTGAAAAGAGTCCCCTATGTCATCTGTTAAAAACGCACAAAAAACTATTATCCAAACACACAGGGAAATCATTCAAATTGTTACAGAAATGAAAACCTCCTATTTGACAAATTGGAAAATGAAACAAGAACACAGAAAAAACAAAAATGCTATTTGGACCTCAAAAGAGAATACAAATTGGCAGAATATCTCTACACTGTCAGATATACAAAACAGAGACAGATCCTGACCAAATACAGGCTCAGAAACCACCAACTGGCTATAGAAAAAGGGAGACACAAAAAGACATGGCTACCCCAAGAGGTGTGTCTATGTGGTCACTGTATGACAGGGGAAGTAGAGATAGAGATGTACTTTTTCCTCTACGGTGAGAAATACTCCCAAATAAGATAATATTTTTTCAAGAAAATATCCCAATCAATTCCCAACTTCTTTCCATTTACAAATGACAGAAAGCTGGGAGTTATTCTGGGTGAGGGAGGAACTGCAAATATGACTGCCAGATATGTACAGTTGAAGTCGGAAGTTGATATACACCTTAGCCAAATACATTTAAACTGAGTTTTTCACAATTCCTCACATTTAATCCAATTAAAAAGTATCTGTCTTAGGTCAGTTAGGATCACCACTTTATTTTAAGAACGTGAATGATTTATTTAAGCTGTTATTTCTTTCATCACATTCCCAGTGGGTCAGAAGTTGACATACACTCAATTAGTATTTGGGAGCATTGCCTTTAAATTGTTAATTAGGCTTGGGTCAAACGTTTTGGGTAGCCTTCCACAAGCTTCCCACAATAAGTTGGTTGAATTTCATCCCATTCCCCCTGACAGAGCTGGTGTAACCCAGGTTTGTAGGCCTCCTTTCTCGCACATGCTTTTCAGCTCTGCCCATAAACTTTCTATAGGATTGAGGTCAGGGCTTTGTGATGGCCACTCCAATACCTTGACTTTGTTGTCCTTAAGCCATTTTGCCACAACTTTGGAAGTATGCTTGGGGTCATTCTCCAGTTGGAAGACCCATTTGCGACCAAGCTTTAGCTTCCTGACTGATGTCTTGAGATGTTCCTTCAATATATCCACATAATTTTCTCTCCTCATGATGCCATCTATTTTGTGTAGTGCACCAGACCCGCCTGCAGCAAAGCACCCCCAAAACATGATGCTGCCACCCTCATGCTTCACGGTTGGGATGGTGTTCTTCGGCTTGCAAGCATCCCCCCTTTTCCTCCAAAGTTAACGGTGGTCATTTTGGCCAAACAGTTCTAATTTTGTTTCATCAGACCAGAGGACATTTCTCCAAAAAGTATGATCTTTGTCCCCATGTGCAGTATGCCTGAGCGGTATGACAACTGCGTGGTTCCATGGTGTTCACACTTGCGTACTATTGTTTGTACAGATGAACGTGGTACCTTCAGGCATTTGGAAATTACTCCCAAGGATAAACCAGACTTGTGGAGGTCTACAATATTTTTTCTGAGGTCTTGACTGGTTCCTTTTGATTTTCCCTTGATGTCAAGCAAAGAAAATCAAATCCAAATCAAATCTATAGAGGCAGTGAGTTTGAAGGTAGGCCTTGAAATACATCCACAGGTACACTTCCAGTTGTCTCAAATTATGCCAATTAGCCTATCAGAAGCTTCTAAAGCCATTGCATCATTTTCTGGAATTTTCCAAGCTGTTTAATGGCACAGAAAACGTCTGACCCACTGGAATTGTGATACAGTGAGTTATAAGTGAAATAATCTGTCTGTAAACAATTGTTGGAAAAATGACTTGTGTCATGCACAAAGTAGATGTCCTAACCGACTTGTTAAAACTATAGTTTGTTTACAAGAAATGTGTGGAGTGGTTGAAAAACGAGTTTTAATGACTTCAACCTAAGTGTATGTAAACTTCCGACTTCAACTTCATATGGTTCCCATAGGGACATCCCATGACAATTAATTCCTTGAAGTATTTACATTGTAAATAACTAACAGTAATATATAGTGTAACCATCATCTATGTACATTTTGTTGTTTATTTATTACCCATCCATTCTTTTTCTTTTTATAATAGTTTTTATTTTTAAATTACATTTATCAACTGAAGATTCCACAATACAACAGCAGTAGTATTGTACCTGTATACATGATTATATGTACTAATATTATTACCACTGAAATGAACTGGATTTCATTATCCAGCAATGTACTGGGTTTACTGAAGGGAGGGAGACAGAGAGATGGAGACAGAGAGATAGTGGGAGAGTAGAGAGAGAGGTATAGAGGAAGAGAGTAGAGGGAGAGAGTAGAGAGAGAGGGTAGAGGAAGAGAGTAGAGGGAGAGAGAGAAAAAGAGAGAGAGGGTAGAGAGTGAGAGTAAGCCGCACGCCTACTAATTCTTTTGGGGACTCAGCTGATCGACGTTCATCAGCTAAGACAACAGGAAGTGAATGGGGTTGGAGTGTTTTCGAGACAGGGGTTAAGTCACAGATGGTTCCATGTTGCTTTTATAGTCACTGCTTTTGTTTTAGAAAGAGTAGTGGAATATGTAGGGAATAGGGTGCAATGGCAGGGAGAGCTGCTCTGCTGTCACTGGGCTGGGTGATGGATAGACTAAAGGGCTTCAGGAGGAGGAAAGGACAGTGGAAGGGATGGAGATAAATCACGCGGCCAATCTATAGCTAGCTACTGTGTCCTGTCCTGATTAGCACAGCAGAGGGCAGGACAGTCTGTGGCTATTTAGTCAGTGTCCTTCTGTAGACAGACGTGGACACAAAGCCTAAAGAGTGATGATGTCTCTCTCTCTCTCTCGATCTCTCTCTCTGGGGGCGAGAGGCTGGGGGAGGCTGATGGAGAGAGGGGAGGCTGGGGGAGAGAGGGGAGGCTGGTGGAGGCTGGGGGAGAGAAGAGAGGGGAGGCTGGGGGAGAGAGTGGATGCTGGGGGATATCGCAGCTGCAGAGCTGGACTCTCAATCACCCCCTGCGTTTAGTTGATATAGCAGTTGTGAGGCTTCAGTGTTTAGACCAGAGGGACATCAGTGTGCTAGCCTCATACATGGCCAATAACTCACTGTCAGCCCAGCCCAGTGGAGGTTGCTTTGCTGGCTGACAGAGATCTGTATTCTGCCACTTTTGCAACAACATGTCATGTCCATGCGCTCTGGCAAATACGTTTGTAAGCCTGGAGAGACATACAGTGGGCAGCCATTTTGTTACAATTAATGGACAACATTGTGGATTGACATATTGTGTTAAGGATAGACAGATACAGTAGTCTCTCTGTGTGTGTGTGTGTGTGTGTGTGTGTGTGTGTGTGTGTGTGTGTGTGTGTGTGTGTGTGTGTGTGTGTGTGTGTGTGTGTGTGTGTGTGTGTGTGTGTGTGTGTGTGTGTGTGTGTGTGTGTGTGTGTGTGTGTGTGTGTGTGTGTGTGTGTGTGTGTGTGTGTGCGTGCGTGCGTGCGTGTGTGTGGAGCTGACACTTAACAGAACACAGCCAAGGGCGTAATTCAGCCCAGAAAGCCCAGATGCAGATCATGTTATCTGCTCTGACATATACAGACGTGTGACATGTGTCTCATTTCTTTAGAGAGCCATTAGAATAATATCTCCCTGTTTCTTGCGAATGTAAAAAAAAAAAAAAAAAAGGACAATCCAGGCAATCTGAAAGCTGGGGGAAATGAACACCACTCCAGTTTTCAGTAGCCAATAAAGCTTTCTGCAGGATATCAGGGATGAGATTACGAGTGTGTGGGGAGAGCGGTGTGTCCCTACTGTAGAGCAGTAGAAAAGGAGGGCATTAGGGGAGAGACAAGAGAGCATATGAGAAAATCAATACATGGGCCGATTGGAATCTGTAAGGGTTTTTCTTTGGAAGGAAAATGGAGGGTTGGACTATTTCAGCAATTAAATCAGGAGTCACCTTGCTGGGGCTGGGGTGGAGGCGTACTGAGGAGGAGGTGTGTGTGTGTGTGTGTGTGTGGGGGGGGGGGGGTTACAAAAGAGTTGCAAGCTACCACTCACAGTCTCCCTCCCTCTCTCCCTCAATCTTATATGGTCTGTGAACAGCTGAAGAATTAGCCATGGCTAACTGTGCTAAATCCTATAACAAGTGACGAGGTTGTGATTGACCGTCCCTCTCTCCTCTCTCTCCCTCTCTCCTCTCTCTCCCTCTCTCCTCTCTCTCCCTTTCTCTCGCTCTCTTTGTGGAGATAAGTGTATTCTACTACAGTGTACTCTCTGTTTAGGACCAAATAGCATTCTAGATTGCTCTGTTTTTTGTTAAATTCTTTCCAATGTGTCGAGTAATTACAGTGCTTGGCGAAAGTATTCGGCCCCATTGAAGTTTGTGACTTCTTGACACATTTCAGGCTTCAAACATAAAGATATAAAACTGTATTTTATGTGATGAATCAACAACAAGTGGTACACAATTATGAAGTGGAATGACATTTATTGGATATTTCAAACTTTTTTAACAAATCAAAAACTGAAAAATTGGGCGTGCAAAATTATTCAGCCCCTTTACTTTCAGTGCAGCGAACTCTCTCCAGAAGTTCAGTGAGGATCTCTGAATGATCCAATGTTGACCTAAATGACTAATGATGATAAATACAATCCACCTGTGTGTAATCAAGTCTCCGTATAAATGCACCTGCAATGTGATAGTCTCAGAGGTCCGTTAAAAGCGCAGAGAGCATCATGAAAAACAAGGAACACACCAGGCAGGTCCGAAATACTGTTGTGAAGAAGTTTAAAGCCGGATTTGGATACAAAAAGATTTCCCAAGCTTTAAACATCCCAAGGAGCACTGTGCAAGCGATAATATTGAAATGGAAGGAGTATCAGACCACTGCAAATCTACCAAGACCTGGCCGTCCCTCTAAACTTTCAGCTCATACAAGGAGAAGACTGATCAGAGATGCAGCCAAGAGGCCCATGATCACTCTGGATGAACTGCAGAGATCTACAGCTGAGGTGGGAGACTCTGTCCATAGGACAACAATCAGTCGTATATTGCACAAATCTGGCCTTTATGGAAGAGTGACAAGAAGAAAGCCATTTCTTAAAGATATCCATAAAAATGTTGTTTAAAGTTTGCCACAAGCCACCTGGGAGACACACCAAACATGTGGAAAAAGGTGCTCTGGTCAGATGAAACCAAAATTGAACTTTTTGGCAACAATGCAAAACGTTATGTTTGGCGTAAAAGCAACACAGCTCATCACCCTGAACACACCATCCCCACTGTCAAACATGGTGGTGGCAGCATCATGGTTTGGGCCTGCTTTTCTTCAGCAGGGACAGGAAAGATGGTTAAAATTGATGGGGAGATGGAGGGAGCCAAATACAGGACCATTCTGGAAGAAAACCTGATGGAGTCTGCAAAATACCTGAGACTGGGACGGAGATTTGTCTTCCAACAAGAAAATGATCCAAAACATAAAGCAAAATCTACAATGGAATGGTTCAAAAATAAGCATATCCAGGTGTTAGAATGGCCAAGTCAAAGTCCAGACCTGAATCCAATCGAGAATCTGTGGAAAGAACTGAAAACTGCTGTTCACAAATGCTCTCCATCCAACCTCACTGAGCTCGAGCTGTTTTGCAAGGAGGAATGGGAAAACATTTCAGTCTCTCGATGTGCAAAACTGATAGAGACATACCCCAAGCGACTTACAGCTGTAATCGCAGCAAAAGGTGGTGCTACAAAGTATTAACTTAAGGGGGCTGAATAATTTTGCACTCCCAATTTTCAGTTTTTGATTTGTTAAAAAAGTTTGAAATATCCAATAAATGTCCACTTCATGATTGTGTCCCACTTGTTGTTGATTCTTCACAAAAAATACAGTTTTATATCTTTATGTTTGAAGCCTGAAATGTGGCAAAAGGTCGCAAAGTTCAAGGGGGCCGAATACTTTCGCAAGGCACTGTATCTTTTAGTTTAATTCATGATTTGGTTGGGTCTAATTGTGTTGCTGTTCTGGAGTCTGCTTGTGTTTGTGAACAGAGCCCCAGGACCAGCTTGCTTAGAGGACTCTTCTCCAGGTTCATCTCTCTGTAGGTGATGTCTTTGTTATGGAAGGTTTGGGAATCACTTGCTTTTAGGTGGTTGTCGAATTTAACGGCTCTTTACTGGATTTGGATCATTAGCGGGTGTCGGCCTAATTATGCTTTGAATGCATTATTCGGTGATGCATGCAGAGTCTCAATTTGGTGTTTGTCCCATTTTGTGAATTCTTGGTTGGTGAGCAGACCCCAGACCTCACAACCATGAAGGGCAATGGATTCTATAACTGATTAAATTATTTTTAGCCAGATCCTAATTGGTACGTCGAATTTGATGTTCCTTTTGATGGCATAGAAGGCCCTTCTTCCCTTGTCTCTCAGATCGTTCACAGCTTTGTGGATGTATAGATTGTTAGGGCAACGGTATCCAGGTGGAATTTGTATTTTTGGTCGTGGCAACTGGACCTTTTTTGGAACACCATTATGTTTGTCTTACTGAGATGTACTGTCAGGGCCCAGGTCTGACAGAATCTGTGCAGAAGATCTAGGTGCTGCTGTAGGCCCTCCTTGGTTGGGGACAGAAGCACCAGATCATCAACAAACAGTAGACATTTGACTTCATATTCTAGTAGGGTGATTCCGGGTGCTGCAGACTGATCTAGTGCCCTCGCCAATTTATTGATATATTTGTTGAAGAGGGTGAGGCTCAAGCTGCATCTCAGTCTCACCCCACGGGCCTGTGGAAAAAAATGTGTGTGTTTTTTTACAATTGAAACTGCACACTTGTTGTTTGTGTACATGGATTTCATAACTTCGTATGTTTTTTCCCTCAACACCACTTTCCATCAGTTTGTGTAGCAGACCCTCATGCCAAATTGAGCCAAAAGCTTTTTTTAAATCTCTCTCTGTGAGTGTTTAGCTGGCGGGACCTGTGTGGGTCCCTGGCTCTCTTTCAAACAGCCTGCCGCTGCGTGACTTCCACTTGGCTAACCCTAACCCTGTAATTTATAGCAAAAGGTTTAAAAAGGCACCTTAGTTCAGCAACACTGAGAGGGAGTGGTCATTCTATGGGTGCGTCCCATAGGGCTCTGAGCCGTGATACTTCACTCGAAACACAGACGTCGGCCCATTAAGCCTAATCTCAACAACACAATAATTGCAGTGAATCATCGATAAGCCCTCCTCTAATTGGCTGATTTGGGACAGAGTTTTGGTTTATGCAACGTTTATTGTTCTGGGCAATGAATGGGGGCCATTGGCTTGGAGTTGCTTCCTTCTCCCTCTTTACACATTCGATGTGTAACTCTGTGTTGTTGCATGTGTCGAATTGCTACGCTTTATCTTGGCCAGGCCGCAGTTGCAAATGAGAACATGTTCTCAACTAGCCTACATGGTTAAATAAAGGTGAAATAAAAAATAAAAATAAAAATAAAATTCTGCCCAACACAGTCACCCGGCAACGTGGTGGAAAACCTACGATTGGCTTGTGGTTTTATATCGTATCATCACCAGAGTCCATGCAAATCAGCTGCAGCATCTTCCACTTTAACAGTGAACTGTAGTAACCATGTTAATTAAATTGGAAGCAATCTTTTATGGCTTGATGATTACCTGGATTTTTGTTTTGTTGTATATTAGCATCTCATGAATAGATGAATGAATTAATAAATGAAAGAATGAAATGATATTATTGGACACCTGTTTCAACAGACCTGAACCCATCTACCTCGGATTGATGGACATGTCAGACACATAACTCTTTCCTCCTTTGTCTTTCACGGAGAAGCCACGCCAG
>NC_060195.1:25975126-26117626 GCF_021184085.1 Oncorhynchus gorbuscha
TCGAGGAGAAGCCCAGTCTGAGCTACGATGAGCAGGCGGTGGCTAACACCTATAAGACCATCAACACCCTGCTCCTCAACGAGCTGCCCCAGTTCAACGGCCTGGCCCTCACCCTGCTCTGGGGCGTGCTGGGGGCTTTCAGCTGCCTGCACAAGGACCTGGCTAAAGACATGGAGCAGCTCTTCCAGGGCTTCACCCAACAGGTACACAACAATACAGTACTGGAGTAGAGGATGACTAGCATGTTTCTTGTGGGGGTACAGACAGATGCCTATTTTCTCTATGATCCTAAAGGCTACATTAGTGAAGTAGCAGTTTGCTCATGTATTTGTTACTACTTTTAGAATCAGATTTCAGTGGGAGCTATACCAAAAGCAGAGATGTTGCTGAAGTTAAACTTGACTATTTGTCTCATCTCATTTTGTTTAACATGTCTCTTTGCAGCTCCCTCACGGTTCCCTGGAGCCACATGCATTCTGGGAGTGGGCGGAGTGTTCGATGCTGGAGGGTGCAAGGAGGCTGGAGAGCCTGTGTTGGAATGTGAAGGACCAACTCAATGCTCCTATTGTCCAGGTCAGTCTCAACAGAAGCTCCACGATAATCTGTTTGGTGGCGATGGGACTTGTTGTTGGGTAACATTGCCAGGGACAGTGTGTACACATCCACAGCCCCACGGGACTTAATAGCAGCAGGATGATTCATACTACGCCTACTGTATTCACTGTCAATGTTCTGATGCCGCATTATGCGTTTGGAATAACCTGAATTGGATCATGAGTGCTATTTCTACTAGCCTTGGGGTCAACTGTTGATGGTTCTGAGGAAGGTGAGTCACCTGAAGGGACAACACTAAACACAAGCCCATTTGTCAAAACCAACACACTAGAACACATCATGTCACAACTCACAACATTAACCTGTATTTCCTGTGATAAACCCCTAGCAAAAATATACTGGAAATTACATGACATTTTCCCCCCCAGTCAGAAACAGAAACCACCATTCATTTTGTTTGGTCATAATACAGCAGTAACTTTACTCTCGCTAGCTCATGGCTCCTATCATCACCACACCACTGCTCATTACTTTAACTGGTGAGAATGTGAAACTGCCGAGTGGGGAGGGAGGAGGAGGGGAGAGAGAAATGGTGTAGATTCAGCTCCCAGACTGATCTAGACATCTCACAGCCCATGTTATAAACTGCACTATGTCTGTCTGCGGTGTTAAGGAGCAGCTCTCCTGGCTGTAGGCCTCACAGAACCACAGCAATCTATTCCCTATATAGTTCACCAGCCCTGCTCAAAAGTAGTGCACTATATAGGGAATAGGGTGCGATTTGGGACATAGCCAGAGATAGTAATGAGACTCAGCCTGTCAGGTCTAGAGGAATACATGACAGCACTAGGGAGGATGGGCTGCTCATCTGTGGCTAGAGATGACTCCTACTTACAGGTAGGTACCAGTTCTACAGTACTAGAAAGAAACAGGATCGCTTCATTAGCTACTCTTAGATGACATAGTGAAGCCATTTAAACTCTAGAAGTCACCCTGGCTGGTAGCTGAGCAGGTGAACACCAGTGATAATGAACATGGTGAATGGCTAGCTGTCAAAGCCATTACTTTACTATGTTCCTGATGGGTCCTTACCAGTTCCAATATCTCTAACAGAGTCGTGTTCATTAGGGCACACCTCAGAAAAACGTTTAACACATTTTTTTGCAATGGAAATAAAGAATTGACATTTCTTATTGAATGAATTCAGGTCCTCCCTTCCCATTTGTCTTCTCTTCCATTTGGTGTGCAATGACCACAACGCTGTCCTCCCAGCCTCTCAGCCCTGGCTCTCAGAGGCGTCTGAAGGTCCTGACAGACAAGCACGGCTCAGGGAAGATCTACCAGCTGATGAGTCATGTGGTGGGGACCAGAGACCTGGACCTGAGTCTGAACAGAGGAGAGCTGGTGGCCATCATCAGTGAGATGGACACACGGGGGGACAGACGCCGCTGGCTGGTCGACGCTGGGGGTAAGACCACCAAGACATTTAGCCTTTTCACTAGAGGGGCTGATCTTTAAAATAACAAACAGCTTTACTTTCTAAAAGGAAAGTCGGTCCTTAATTCTGTCAATGTAGCAGTGAATACCAAACCATAATGCTTATAATGCAGCTTAATTCACCACCAGTTAAGGTGGAGACACCTAATGGTTGTTTACTGTTACTGCTGCATGGAAACCAACTATGCCAGTGAGATCTATCAAGCCAAATAGATTTGATTAATTATAGGAAAACATGGTTTATATACCGTACATCTCATCAGATTATAATTACTTATGAATTCACATCTTCCAATCATCTACACCGATCTCCCTGTGTCCAGGTCCAAGAGGATACGTCCCCTCCTCCAAGCTGGTACGTTACCACCAGGTAACTATGGATCCTCCCCCATCCCCTCATCTGATCACTACCATGGATCACGCTGGGGGGGTCAGACGACACTCCTGCACGCCTGGCGTCAGGCGACCCTCCTACACCCCTGATACACCCCAGCCCCGGCTCCTGAGGTCTATGTCGATGACAGTTCCCTGCCTCCAGGTCAGTGACTCTGAGCTGCTTGCCCTTGGCAGCCAGGTTGAAATGCAGAGTTCCCCAAACCTTCTCCTGAGTGCTTTATTAATCTATTTGTTTTAGTTCTTCAAACATCCTCATACATTGTTGGAGTGTCTTTCACACACACACACACACACACACACACACACACACACACACACACACACACACACACACACACACACACACACACACACACACACACACACACACACACACACACACACACACACACACACACACACACACACACACACACACACACACACACACACACACACACACACACACACACACACACACACAATTCTTCTACGTGTGTATCTGTCTGTGTGGCTGAGCTGTTGAAATGCAGCTCTCCTGGTTGTTAAAGTGAGTGATTCTCCTCGTGACCTTTGGGAGGCATCTATCATACACTTATAGCAGCCCTCTTCATGCACCACTGACAGTGTGATCACTAATCAAAGGCAGGTGACAAGCGATCATGCTAAGGCTTTGATTCTTCAACATGGGTGGTCCGTTTTAGTCTGTTCTTTCTGTCCAACATCCTTGCCATAGCTAAGTATGTGTCTGTCAGAGCAGAGGAGACCGTGGTTGGGCTCAATTCAGAATTCCAATTGAATGCTTACATTTTTACTGAATTTGAATTTAAGTAGTAAACATAATATAGAATTACAATTTGAATGAAAGGAATAGAATTGAATTCAGTAAAATTCTATAAACAGGTGTAGTCTACACAAATATACACTGAGTGTACAAAACATTAGGAAACCTGCTCTTCCGTGACAGACTGACCAGGGGAATCACGTTGAAGCTATGATCCCTTACTGATGTCACTTGATAAATCCACTTCAATCAGTGTAGATTTTATGTTTATTATTTTATTTAACCTTCCTTTAACGAGCCAAGTAGGTTAAGAAAAAATCTTATTTACAATGACGGCCTAGCTGAAGGGGAAGAGACAAAGGATTTTTAAGCCTTGAGACAATTGAGACATGGATTGGATATGTGTGCCATTCAGAGGGTGAATGGGGAAGACAAATTATTTAAGTACCTTTTGAACAGGGTATGGTAGTAGATGCCAGGTGCACCGGTTTGTGTGTCAAGAACTGCAACGCTGCTGGGGTTTTTCATGCTCAACAGTTTCCCATGTGTATCAAGAATGGTCCAACAACCAAAGGACATCCAGCCAACTTGACACAACTGTGGGAAGCATTGGAGTCCACATGGGCCAGCATCCCTGTGGAATGCTTTCGACACCTTGTGGAGTCCATGTCCCAACGAATTGAGGCTGTTGTGAAGGCAAAAGGGGGTGCAATTCAATATTAGTAAGTTGTTCTTAATGTTTGGTATAGTCAGTGTATAAGTTAGGGTCTAATATAACTGCATTGTCTGTTGAGAAATATAATGAGCTATTCTAAGCACTAAGGTTAAAAGAGTAAGGGGATCATTCTGACCTGAGTTAAGCATGCGTAAATGGAACGTAATTACCTTTTTTAAATGCCCTTTTCTACTCATATTCTAACCTCGATCCTAAGCGTGACAATAGCATGCTATTCACCGCTATTCAGTTGGGGTGGAGATGTAAGAAATGAAGGTGTGGCAGAGGAGTGTCTAGAGATATGCTGTATTCTGACCTTGACTAAACGCCGTAATTCCACCACCTTCACGTGTGAGGAATCCATGAATAAGGTTGAGCAAACCTATAGGTTCCAAATGGAAAAAGCCTTTACTTTATTATTTTCAGATAAAAAAGTGATATATTCTTTATCTGGTAATGTGACATACTGGATTCAGTGAAACTCATGTTCTATGACTGAGCAGAATTTCTTTGAATTGCAAATAAATTATATTTCCTGTCACTGAAACTCAAATCAAAGATTGTCTATTATATTGACAAAATAGTCAAGTGACCACTCGAATAAAAGGAAATACACGTCTTCAAAGATGAAAGGCAGGCGGGAAGAAGCAAGATCAGGCAAGACCATTCTAGCCAATAAAGGTGAGATGGGTGGGTGAACAACAGGCCATAGAGATGGATGACTTAGCTTTGTATCAGTGTCATTTTGGCATATGTGACAGCATGGCAATTTTAAAGTAGTTCATTTTATTCTTCTTCATTGGCTGATTTGCTCCCAACAATATGAATCCCCACCCAGTGTACTTCTTCACCCAGTTGACTTCTTTCAACGGCAATGTCCTTGCTAATACAGGTTATAGCCGTGATGAGTCCTCTGTCTCCGTGACAACAGGCACAACTCCGATGTAGTCTATTGTTGGTTGTTGTTTCCAAAATGCCATGTGCGTCCACTTATATCAGTGCATTCGTAATAACCTAACCATTATGAAACATATTTTTGATCAAGTAAGCCTTACATGTAGCAAATTAGAAATAACATTCAACACCTCCATACAAAAATTTCTCAGGTGCTTATTTATTTCTGCTTATTTTCATGAAACCTCTCACTTCGCCTCTTCCTCTCTGTTTAAATAAAAATTCCACACCCTGTGTCATGTTGATGTTTCTCTAGTTATGTTGTCCAGAGGTGAGCTGTGTTTTCTGATGGCCACCAGGCTAAATACAATCAATCTCTAGGACATCATGCTCATTACTAAAGCCTTGTTTGCTCTGTCTATTCTGACCTCTGTGGTGTCTTTGCAGGTGCTCGCAGGCTATGACTTCATGGCAAGGAGCAGTCACGAGGTCTCTCTGAGGGCGGGGGAAACAATCCGAGTCCTGGAACCCCATGACAAGAAGGGTAGCTGTGACTGGAGCCTGGTGGAGGTGCGGGGTCAGAGGGGATACGTGCCCTCCAACTACCTGACAGTGATGCCCACATCCACAACGCCCACCGCCCCTTACCTCTAGGGTTGCCCTGGGTAACCAGCCACCAGCCGGTCTGAGCTAGACACTGCCACTCAACTCTTCACTGCCACACAGCTCATCTTAGTGGGGAAGCCTACATCCACGAGAGAGAGAGAGAGAGAGAGAGAGAGAGAGAGAGAGAGAGAGAGAGAGAGAGAGAGAGAGAGAGAGAGAGAGAGAGAGAGAGAGAGAGACAGAGAGAGTTTGTGTGCTGTTGATTGAATCACAGATTTGTGTGTGAAGTGGCGAGGCTGGCATTTGCAGGTAGAGTGCTCCAAGCCCTCAACTGCAGCTCTTATTAGCATGTAAGTGGGAGGCCGCTTCCATCACCAGGAACCAGGGGTGCAATCCTGTTTTTTCCCTGGAGAGACTGACTGACTGACAGGCAGGTAGGAATGCCTCAGCACAGCATGATGATAGAGAAGAGCAGGCAGTCCATCAAGCTTATCTGTCTGTCTGGAGTTCTCATTCACTCACTCACTCACTCACACACACACACACACACACACACACACACACACACACACACACACACACACACACACACACACACACACACACACACACACACACACACACACACACACACACACACACACACACACACACACACACACACACACACACACACACACACACACACACACACACTACATAGTCTGGGCGCTGGCAGTTAAACTGATGGAAATATGTACAAACTCCATTTTGGTGTACCACTAGCACTGTCAGGTGACTTGGCCACTGACTTTGACAGTAATGCAGTTTATGCTCAGGCAAAATAGTGTTCTGATTTCTGGGAAGAATGAGGTCGGCAAACCTTAATGCTGGACTGCATGATCAAATAAGGAAAGTGGTTAAGATAACTTGTTCAAATGGATGAAGCGGATCTAGTTTGATTCCAGACATGAAATGGCAGCAAAGGTGTGTTACTAAAGCAATGACATCATTAGGTTGATATGGCTTTAATAAGACCGTTGTTGTACTGCAGCTAGCGGAGCCTTCTCATTGGTCCAAATATCAGGGCAGAGTGAGAAGACCAGACATTACCTTGTGCTGCATCTGGGCTGACAGACATAACTGTCTTCTCTCAGCTGGCCACAAGGGAGCGCACCACACCAGCGCTCACCCAACAGATGTCTGTTGGCTTTACCTTTAGCCTCTTCATTATTAGCTCAGTCGACAGTGACGTTAATCTTCTGGTGGATGTCACACAACCTAAACATGTTCATATCTTACCGGTGTGGTCATGGCATTCCTTTTGCTGTCAATATCTGCTACATAATATGATCTAAAGAGAATGTTCTCTCTGTAGGCCCACTGTCAAGGTATAGATGTCATGTTTTATTTTAATTTATCAATTTTATTTCATTGATTTAACACAGCAGGACCGTGCGTCAGGCTTTTTATAATAATCTCTGATGATATGAAGGAAGAAATCGCTGTCTGAAAGGGAGCATGGCTCTGTCAGTGCAGCAGAGTCATTGTTATGCAGATTGGTGCAGAGTAGTCACTGCCCTGGGTAATACAGCGCTCAAGCTGGGTATGCAGCTCTTCAGATAGTCACCTCTATTTTACCATGTTGACTCAGAACAGGATTTGTATTAGGCTCTAAGATGGTGCCGTTTCGGAATTTGAGATATAATTTAAGGAAAGGCCACATACCTGTAGATAGTGGTGGCCTATATGTGAGTTATGATAACAGAGCTTTCACTATGTTAGCAACAAAATGGAGAGTAATCACGTGTAAAAATGGATGACAGGGCTTTTAATGTTGTACTAACCAAACGATGCTACTGAGTGACACATGTTGTCCTCCATATGACATTTAAACGTGTGGCGTATTCTGTGTTTGTGGTCGTCACTGAAACAGCTAAGGATGGGTTATCACCAGGGATGTCATGCAGTGACTCCCTGCAGCTACCGCTAACCTTAGCATGACAGAACCCTATGCAGCTCTAAAAATAAACCTTCTCTCATTCAATGGTTCTATAAATAGCCCACTGTCTGTATAGGATCTTCTGTTGGACCCTTGGTCTCCCCCCCGCTGGTCACTGTTGGAACAGCAGTGTTACTCCATCTACCTCTTCTGGGTGGTACATCGCAAAACAGCTACTGCAATACTACCTCTACAGTGTTTCTGGGCTGCTCCTGCCGTAATGATACAAGGGAGTATACAGAAAGCAATTAGATTGGTTTTACTCTCTGTCTAAGATAATTGGGCTCCTGATTGTGAGGGAAATCCAGTGCTTTAATGAGGCAGGGCTGAATCAAGGCGTCCATGTTGTTTCTGTCAGAATGTAGATCAGCGGCTGCACAATAACAATGTCTATCTGGCTGCCGCCTCATATTTGTGCTGGGCAGAATTTATTGTCCAATCACGGGGGGCTATATTACGGCAGTCAAGGGAGAGAGCATCTGTGTGCCGGGGGGCATTTTTCCTGGAAGAGTTCCCCTCCCAATTTGGGAGGAAGAGTTGAATCACATTGATTCATAATGTGATGGGGGCTGATCCATCCAAGCCGCACTAGGCTGGCCACAGAAATGGCAGCAGTAGGCCTGTCCTGCGGGCTTTAAACCAGGGCATTATTTGGTAACCATTTGGCAACGCTGCTGATGCCATTGCTTCTTTAAGGCCCTGTCAGCTGATCTCTCTGGCACAACCAATTTAGTTTTAACAATACTGCTGGACTAGAATGTGAAAGTCTCCCCCGGCTTGTAGCAAATGTCCGGGGTTTAGAAGGTAGTGGTGAGACAGGTTAGGGAGGCACATGACACTCTGCCCCCATGCAGCCAGGAAGCCCCTTTCTCCTGATGTTCCCCTCGGGGACCTGGGGAGAGAGCCACTGACATGGTGCAATCACCTCACCGTCCACTGGCTAACTGTGTGTCAGTCAGTCGAGGGACAGAGCGGGAGAGGGGGCCACGGCAGTCAAGCGGAGCAGATCTCCTAGTCAGGGGGATTGACTAGGCAAAAAATTCACAAAAATCCACAACATCAGGAGTTTATTGCTTTCTCCTTCAGTTTCCACTTGTTCAGAGAGTGTACTTGTCCAGAGAGTGTACTTGTTCAGAGAGTGTACTTGTTCAGAGAGTGTACTTGTCCAGAGAGTGTACAGTGTACTTGTACATCAAGCTGCGGCACGCTACTGAAAGAGGAGATACTACGGCCCATAAGGCAGAAGCCTGTCTTCAACAGGGACACTTAAGTGACATTTATAAAGTAATTGCTTTGATGTTATATAACTCCATGCTTTCAATTGGCCAAACATATTTTGTAACCAAAGAGTAGTCAAGGATTGTTTACATGTTGATCTACCCTGTGCTGTATAGGGCAGTGCCTTTTCCCTTAGTGGAAATCACATTAACCCCTGTGTGTGATGACAGTGGGACAGAATGGTCTGGGGCCTAATCAGACTGAAGGAGGGGCCCAGGCAAGAGTGGAGATTTGAGGGCCAGGGGGATATGTGGCTAAAGGGGCAGGCAACACCCCCTCCCTCCTGACTTTTACTAAAATGATGGCTAACTCTGACTCCATGGCCTCCTCTCTTTCTCTCTCACTATCTGCGAATTGTGGCACTGAGATGCCACTCTTTCTTTATTTAAACCCTTCGATATGCAGGCATGGACTGTCATGGCTACTGGCCAGCATTTGTCCCGCATGGTGGACAGGCAGCCGCACAAGGTCTGTCTTGTTTTTCAACAGGGAGGACACGGCACTACCTCTCCAATTATGTGAAGAGCCTGACTATGTTTTGAAACAGCCAGGCAGGCGGTCCATACGCTAGCTCTAGAGCCCTCTCCCTACTCGCTAGAGCTCTCTCCTCCTCTCCCTGCTCTCTAGAGCTCCCTCCTCCTCTCCCTGCTCCCTAGAGCTCCCTCCTCCTCTCCCTCTTCCCTAGAGCTACCCTCCTCCCTAGAGCTCTCTCCCCCTCTCCCTCCTCCCTATAGCTCCCTCCTCCCTAGAGCTCTCTCCTCCTCTCCCTACTCCCTAGAGCTCTCTCCTCCTCTCCCTCCTCCCTAGAGCTCCCTCCTCCCTAGAGCTCTCTCCTCCTCTCCCTACTCCCTAGAGCTCTCTCCTCCTCTCCCTGCTCTCTAGAGCTCTCTCCTCCTCTCCCTGCTCTCTAGAGCTCTCTCCTCCTCTCCCTGCTCCCTAGAGCTCTCTCCTCCTCTCCCTGCTCCCTAGAGCTCTCTCCTCCTCTCCCTGCTTCCTAGAGCTCTCTCCTCCTCTCCCTCCTCCCTAGAGCTCCCTCCTCCCTAGAGCTCTCTCCTCCTCTCCCTACTCCCTAGAGCTCTCTCCTCCTCTCCCTGCTCTCTAGAGCTCTCTCCTCCTCTCCCTGCTCTCTAGAGCTCTCTCCTCCTCTCCCTGCTCCCTAGAGCTCTCTCCTCCTCTCCCTACTCCCTAGAGCTCTCTCATCCTCTCCCTATTCCCTAGAGCTCTCTCCTCCTCTCCCTGCTCTCTAGAGCTCTCTCCTCCTCTCCCTGCTCCCTAGAGCTCTCTCCTCCTCTCCCTGCTCCCTAGAGCTCTCTCCTCTCCCTGCTCCCTAGAGCTCTCTCCTCCTCTCCCTACTCCCTAGAGCTCTCTCCTCCTCTCCCTGCTCTCTAGAGCTCTCTCCTCCTCTCCCTACTCCCTAGAGCTCTCTCCTCCTCTCCCTGCTCTCTAGAGCTCTCTCCTCCTCTCCCTGCTCTCTAGAGCTCTCTCCTCCTCTCCCTGCTCTCTAGAGCTCTCTCCTCCTCTCCCTGCTCCCTAGAGCTCTCTCCTCTCCATGCTCTCTCCTCCTCTCCCTATTCCCTAGAGCTCTCTCCTCCTCTCCCTATTCCCTAGAGCTCTCTCCTCCTCTCCCTGCTCTCTAGAGCTCTCTCCTCCTCTCCCTGCTCCCTAGAGCTCTCTCCTCCTCTCCCTGCTCTCTAGAGCTCTCTCCTCCTCTCCCTGCTCCCTAGAGCTCCCTCCTCCCTAGAGCTCCTCCTCTCCCTGCTTCCTCTCCCTCCTCCCTAGAGCTCCCTCCTCCCTAGAGCTCTCTCCTCCTCTCCCTACTCCCTAGAGCTCTCTCCTCCTCTCCCTGCTCCCTAGAGCTCTCTCCTCCTCTCCCTCCTCCCTAGAGCTCCCTCCTCCCTAGAGCTCTCTCCTCCTCTCCCTACTCCCTAGAGCTCTCTCCTCCTCTCCCTGATCTCTAGAGCTCTCTCCTCCTCTCCCTCCTCCCTAGAGCTCCCTCCTCCCTTGAGCTCTCTCCTCCTCTCCCTACTCCCTAGAGCTCTCTCCTCCTCTCCATGCTCTCTGGAGCGCTCTCCTCCTCTCCCTGCTCTCTCTTCCTCTTCCCCTCTCTAGAGCGCTCTCCCCTTCTCCCCCTCTACCTGTTCTTCTCTAGAGCTCTCTTCCCCTCTCTAGAGCGCTTTCCCCTTCTCCCCCTCTACCTGTTCTTCTCTCTAGAGCTCTCTCTTCCTCTTCCCATCTCTAGAGATCTCTTCCCCTCTCCCTACACTCTCTTGTAAACAGTACTGGCCTGGGATGTCAGGGATGTAAACAGTCATCACATGGGTGCAGGACTTAGCGCTTGCGACAGTTTGGCACTCAAAGACACGCAGAGGGGGGAAGGAAGAGGGGGATGTTTATGTTCAATGTTAGAAAGAAGCCCATCCCAGTCGTCCAACCTGGCACAAACTATATGGCATGTCCCCCTCTGGCAACCCGATAAGGCACTTTATAACACTTACATGACACTAAGCTCTATAGCGTTTCATTTATTCAAACTCTTGGAGTTCAAATTCGTAATTGCTGCAGTGAAAGTTTAGCTGATGCTGTGGGCTAGAGAAATATTTGTTTTGATTAGATTTGGTACTATTTTAATCTCGCTCTTTAAACTGTCAATCATCTCATGTTCTCTTGTTGCTGTAGTGTACAGTATGGACTATAGCTTACAGCCAAATGAAGTGCTATATTGCTATAGTTGGAAATAACTTTGTGTTTGCAGTTGTACATGTTTACATTAAACATATATACAGTACTACTGGGCGATGTATGTGCTTATGTCCTGTTTCTCGTATTATTCTTCCCATGTACTGTTTAATTTTTCATGAAGTTGGAATGATCAATGATGAGAAACTTGGGCATTGAAGGGAACATACAGGGAAGATAAGACACAGGGATCTTCTTGTATGACACATTGGATCCTTCGAGACACAGCCAGCAGTCAGGCCTCGTCTCAGCCAATAGTGTGTGTCCTGAAAACAAATGTGCTATCTCTCTCAGGATACATTCTGTGCTTTACAACTACACTCTGGGCCTGGAAGCCTTACAACTACACTCTGGGCCTGGAAGCCTTACAACTACACTCTGGGCCTGGAAGCCTTACAGCTACACTCTGGGCCTGGAAGCCTTACAACTACACTCTGGGCCTGGAAGCCTTACAACTACACTCTGGGCCTGGAAGCCTTACAGCTACACTCTGGGCCTGGAAGCCTTACAACTACACTCTGGGCCTGGAAGCCTTACAACTACACTCTGGGCCTGGAAGCCTTACAACTACACTCTGGGCCTGGAAGCCTTACAACTACACTCTGGGTCTGGAAGCCTTACAACTACACTCTGGGCCTGGAAGCCTTACAACTACACTCTGGGCCTGGAAGCCTTACAACTACACTCTGGGCCTGGAAGCCTTACAACTACACTCTGGGCCTGGAAGCCTTACAACTACACTCTGGGCCTGGAAGCCTTACAACTACACTCTGGGCCTGGAAGCCTTACAACTACACTATGGACTTCGAAGCCAGTTCCACTGACTTGATTCATTGTTCCCCAATAAGCAGGGCCTGATTTAGACCTCGGACGCCAGGTGGGTGTATTTAATTGAGGTAGAATAGAACCAGTATGCTCCTTACCTCGTAGGGTAAGAGTTGAATGCCCCTGCTATATAGCATGTTCACACCCCTCTGGCGGCGAAATCTTTTGACCTTCCTCTGCTCAATTCATCCCAATCCACCAATTCCTTAAAGCTGCCATCTTTTATGGATCCTCTCCCCAACTCTGTGGCCGTAAAATGAATAATTGGTCATTTGTCTTTGGGGAGAGGGCACAGTTATGAAGACCATACCTCTCTGGAATGGAGTCATTTGCTATTTTATTAGGATCCTCATTAGCTGTTGCAAAAGCAGCAGCGACTCTTCCTGGGGTCCACACAGAACATGAAACATAATGCAGAATGACATAATACAGAACATCATTAGACAAGAACAGCTGAAGGACAGAACTACATACATTTTTTAAAGTCACACCAAGCCTACGTATGAGGTGTTGAGGTGAGGTGGTGAGGTGAGGAGTTGAGGTGAGGTGTGGCTTTATCTGTGTTTTGAAACCAGGGTTGTTGTTTATTTGAGCAATATGAGATGGAAGGAAGTTGCAATAAGAACTTTATATAATACTGTACGCTTTACGCTTTTTTGAACTGTGAAAAGACACCTGGTGGCATGTCTGGTGGGGTAAGTGTGTGTGTGTCAGCTGGGTGTAAGTTAACTATGCAAACCATTTGGGATTTCCAACACATTAATGGTTCTTACAGCTGGGTCAGCTGCATCTTAACTAGGTCTTTCCTTGTAGCACTGGACCATACAACTGGACAATAATCAAGATTCTCTCTCCAGAATTATGGAAACCAGCACCCTCTGGAATGGAGTTGCTTCAGGCCTGGCCAAGGAGAAGCTGATTTTGCAACATAATGTCTTCACCCCCCCCCCCAGGATCCTTCCCTGCAATTCAGTGAACACCTCATCCACCTTCACACAGCTACCCCCCCCCCCTCTCTCCAGAATCTGTTATATGACCCTCCAGGGTGCTCTGAAAGTCTGCTGGCTTACATGAATAAGCATGGTTTCATCATGGAAGGGTAAGTATGTGTGGTTCGCTATGGGAGAGGGAACGGAGTGATTTGGCTGCTTGGTGTTGATGGACTCCCTGTCTTGTTTGTGAAACTGCCTGTGAGGAAGACCAGAGCAGAGTCTGGAGTGGATTGGAGACCGTGGGTTGAGATTAACAGAGAGCAGAGCAGACAACACACACAACAGAACCATGGAGACCAAAGTCTGCCTTGCTGCCTCAGTCTGCCTTGCTGCCTCAGTCTGCCTCAGTCTGCCTTGCTGCCTCAGACTGCTATGGCGATGGCTATTAGGAAAACACACGATACAAACAACATACTGTAGATAATTTGAGAGCTGTAGCTGCCCCTCTCTGCCTCCCAGCCCCAGCCAGCCACTCAGTCAAGGTTACCTTGAAGCACAAGGTTGTCCATAATAGTGCTGACATCCAGGGAATACTACCACAGAACATTAAAACATGTTTGATTCTACTGTGATAAAACCATCATAAGTCAGAGCAGCTAGGACAGGACCCAGAGCATTCAGGAGCCAAGGGATGGGGTCACACCAGAGGTCAAGAGGATCAGGAATGCACAAGGCCCTAACTGACTTTTTAGGATTTCCTTTCTTGCGGCCACTCCCGTCCCAGTCATGTCCCAGCCAGCACCCATTCGTCCTGGCTCTAGCCCAGCTATCACTACAAGTGACACGTTGGAGAGTTCGGTACGTTCCTCTCTAACCGATTGAGGTCTTTGAGGAATCTGTGTTCTCTTTTGAAGGTATGTTTATTGACTTGCAGAATATGTCACAAACACCTGTTCCACTTGCACTGTAATCCCTTTGCAGATGAAGGAATTTCAGGCTCTAATCCTGGCTTTAACACCACCCTCAGTGCACCATGCTGCCTGCCTGGTGTAAACAGTGTTGTCACTGTAAACAGTCAACATGTTGGATCATGAGGCCCCAAAACAACACAGTTCTGATAGTCAACATGGTGGCTCATGAGCACGCAAAACAACACAGTTCTGATTGTCAATCCTGATAACAGATGCCTTGGGAATCTTTTCTATAAAGTAAGGATTTTCATAATGACCATGCCTGCATCTACACAAGTATAAGCTGTAAACCCTACATTCATCATCTTTTAACAACCACCGTTATGAAATAGCACCAAAACAATACCTTTTTAACAATCACGTTGTGAAATAGCACCTAAACAATACCTTTTTAACAATCACGTTGTGAAATAGCACCTAAACAATACCTTTTAAACAATCACTGTTGTGAAATAGCACCTAAACAATACCTTTTTAACAATCATTGTTGTGAAATAACATGTAAACAATACCTTTTTAACAATCACTGTTGTGAAATAGCATGTAAACAATACCTTTTTAACAATCACTGTTGTGAAATAGCATTTAAACAATACCTTTTTAACAATCACTGTTGTGAAATAGCATGTAAACAATACCTTTTTAACAACCACTGTTGTGAAATAGCACCTAAACAATACCTTTTTAACACAATACCTTTTTAACAATCACTGTTCTGAAATAGCATGTAAACAATACCTTTTTAACAACCACTGTTGTGAAATAGCACCTAAACAATACCTTTTTAACACAATACCTTTTTAACAATCATCGTTATGAAATAGCACCTAAACAATACCTTTTTAACAATCATCGTTATGAAATAGCACCTAAACAATACCTTTTAAACAATCACTGTTGTGAAATAGCACCTAAACAATACCTTTTTAACAATCATTGTTGTGAAATAACATGTAAACAATACCTTTTTAACAATCACTGTTGTGAAATAGCATGTAAACAATACCTTTTTAACAATCACTGTTGTGAAATAGCATTTAAACAATACCTTTTTAACAATCACTGTTGTGAAATAGCATGTAAACAATACCTTTTTAACAACCACTGTTGTGAAATAGCACCTAAACAATACCTTTTTAACACAATACCTTTTTAACAATCACTGTTGTGAAATAGCATGTAAACAATACCTTTTCAACAATCACTGTTGTGAAATAGCATGTAAACAATACCTTTTTAACAATCACTGTTGTGAAATAGCATGTAAACAATACCTTTTTAACAATCACTGTTGTGAAATAGCATGTAAACAATACCTTTTCAACAATCACTGTTGTGAAATAGCATGTAAACAATACCTTTTTAACAATCACTGTTGTGAAATAGCATGTAAACAATACCTTTTCAACAATCACTGTTGTGAAATAGCATGTAAACAATACCTTTTTAACACAATACCTTTTTAACAATCACTGTTGTGAAATAGCATGTAAACAATACCTTTTTAACAACCACTGTTGTGAAATAGCACCTAAACAATACCTTTTTAACACAATACCTTTTCAACAATCACTGTTGTGAAATAGCATGTAAACAATACCTTTTTAACAATCACTGTTGTGAAATAGCATGTAAACAATACCATTTTAACAATCACTGTTGTGAAATAGCATGTAAACAATACCTTTTTAACAACCACTGTTTTGAAATAGCACCTAAACAATACCTTTTTAACACAATACCTTTTTAACAATCACTGTTGTGAAATAGCATGTAAACAATACCTTTTCAACAATCACTGTTGTGAAATAGCATGTAAACAATACCTTTTTAACAATCACTGTTGTGAAATAGTATGTAAACAATACCTTTTTAACAACCACTGTTGTGAAATAGCACCTAAACAATACCTTTTTAACACAATACCTTTTTAACAATCACTGTTGTGAAATAGCATGTAAACAATACCTTTTTAACAACCATTGTTGTGAAATAGCACCTAAACAATACCTTTTTAACACAATACCTTTTTAACAATCACTGTTGTGAAATAGCATGTAAACAATACCTTTTCAACAATCACTGTTGTGAAATAGCATGTAAACAATACCTTTTTAACAATCACTGTTGTGAAATAGCATGTAAACAATACCTTTTTAACAATCACGTTGTGAAATAGCACCTAAACAATACCTTTTCAACAATCACTGTTGTGAAATAGCATGTAAACAATACCTTTTTAACAATCACTGTTGTGAAATAGCATGTAAACAATACCTTTTTAACAATCACGTTGTGAAATAGCACCTAAACAATACCTTTTCAACAATCACTGTTGTGAAATAGCATGTAAACAATACCTTTTTAACACAATACCTTTTTAACAATCACTGTTGTGAAATAGCATGTAAACAATACCTTTTCAACAATCACTGTTGTGAAATAGCATGTAAACAATACCTTTTTAACAATCACTGTTGTGAAATAGCATGTAAACAATACCTTTTTAACAATCACGTTGTGAAATAGCACCTAAACAATACCTTTTCAACAATCACTGTTGTGAAATAGCATGTAAACAATACCTTTTTAACAATCACTGTTGTGAAATAGCATGTAAACAATACCTTTTTAACAATCACGTTGTGAAATAGCACCTAAACAATACCTTTTCAACAATCACTGTTGTGAAATAGCATGTAAACAATACCTTTTTAACAACCACTGTTTTGAAATAGCACCTAAACAATACCTTTTTAACAATCACTGTTGTGAAATAGCATGTAAACAATACCTTTTTAACAATCACGTTGTGAAATAGCACCTAAACAATACCTTTTCAACAATCACTGTTGTGAAATAGCATGTAAACAATACCTTTTTAACAATCACTGTTGTGAAATAGCATGTAAACAATACCTTTTTAACAATCACGTTGTGAAATAGCACCTAAACAATACCTTTTCAACAATCACTGTTGTGAAATAGCATGTAAACAATACCTTTTTAACAATCACTGTTGTGAAATAGCATGTAAACAATACCTTTTTAACAATCACGTTGTGAAATAGCACCTAAACAATACCTTTTCAACAATCACTGTTGTGAAATAGCATGTAAACAATACCTTTTTAACAACCACTGTTTTGAAATAGCACCTAAACAATACCTTTTTAACAATCACTGTTGTGAAATAGCATGTAAACAATACCTTTTTAACAATCACTGTTGTGAAATAGCACCTAAACAATACCTTTTCAACAATCACTGTTGTGAAATAGCACCTAAACAATACCTTTTTAACAATCACTGTTGTGAAATAGCACCTAAACAATACCTTTTTAACAATCACTGTTGTGAAATAGCACCTAAACAATACCTTTTCAACAATCACTGTTGTGAAATAGCATGTAAACAATACCTTTTTAACAACCACTGTTTAGAAATAGCACGTAAACAATACCTTTTTAACAATCACTGTTGTGAAATAGCATGTAAACAATACCTTTTTAACAATCACTGTTGTGAAATAGCACCTAAACAATACCTTTTTAACAATCACTGTTTTGAAATAGCATGTAAACAATACCTTTTCAACAATCACTGTTGTGAAATAGCATGTAAACAATACCTTTTCAACAATCACTGTTGTGAAATAGCATGTAAACAATACCTTTTTAACAATCACTGTTGTGAAATAGCATGTAAACAATACCTTTTTAACAATCACGTTGTGAAATAGCACCTAAACAATACCTTTTTAACACAATACCTTTTTAACAATCACTGTTGTGAAATAGCATGTAAACAATACCTTTTTAACAATCACTGTTGTGAAATAGCACCTAAACAATACCTTTTCAACAATCACGTTGTGAAATAGCACCTAAACAATACCTTTTCAACAATCATTGTTGTGAAATAGCACCTAAACAATACCTTTTTAACAATCATTGTTGTGAAATAGCACCTAAACAATACCTTTTTAACAATCACGTTGTGAAATAGCACCTAAACAATACCTTTTTAACAATCACGTTGTGAAATAGCACCTAAACAATACCTTTTTAACAATCACTGTTGTGAAATAGCACCTAAACAATACCTTTTCAACAATCATTGTTGTGAAATAGCACCTAAACAATACCTTTTTAACAATCACGTTGTGAAATAGCATGTAAACAATACCTTTTTAACAATCACGTTGTGAAATAGCACCTAAACAATACCTTTTTAACAATCATTGTTGTGAAATAGCACCTAAACAATACCTTTTTAACAATCATTGTTGTGAAATAGCACCTAAACAATACCTTTTTAACAATCACTGTTGTGAAATAGCACCTAAACAATACCTTTTTAACAATCATTGTTGTGAAATAGCACCTAAACAATACCTTTTTAACAATCACTGTTGTGAAATAGCACCTAAACAATACCTTTTTAACAATCACTGTTGTGAAATAGCACCTAAACAATACCTTTTTAACAATCATTGTTGTGAAATAGCACCTAAACAATACCTTTTTAACAATCACTGTTGTGAAATAGCACCTAAACAATACCTTTTTAACAATCACTGTTGTGAAATAGCACCTAAACAATACCTTTTTAACAATCACTGTTGTGAAATAGCACCTAAACAATACCTTTTTAACAATCACTGTTGTGAAATAGCACCTAAACAATACCTTTTTAACAATCATTGTTGTGAAATAGCACCTAAACAATACCTTTTTAACAATCACTGTTGTGAAATAGCACCTAAACAATACCTTTTTAACAATCACTGTTGTGAAATAGCACCTAAACAATACCTTTTTAACAATCACTGTTGTGAAATAGCACCTAAACAATACCTTTTTAACAATCATTGTTGTGAAATAGCACCTAAACAATACCTTTTTAACAATCATTGTTGTGAAATAGCACCTAAACAATACCTTTTTAACAATCACTGTTGTGAAATAGCACCTAAACAATACCTTTTTAACAATCATTGTTGTGAAATAGCACCTAAACAATACCTTTTTAACAATCATTGTTGTGAAATAGCACCTAAACAATACCTTTTTAACAATCACTGTTGTGAAATAGCACCTAAACAATACCTTTTAACAATCATTGTTGTGAAATAGCACCTAAACAATACCTTTTTAACAATCACTGTTGTGAAATAGCACCTAAACAATACCTTTTTAACAATCACTGTTGTGAAATAGCACCTAAACAATACCTTTTTAACAATCACGTTGTGAAATAGCACCTAAACAATACCTTTTTAACAATCATTGTTGTGAAATAGCACCTAAACAATACCTTTTTAACAATCACGTTGTGAAATAGCACCTAAACAATACCTTTTTAACAATCACTGTTGTGAAATAGCACCTAAACAATACCTTTTTAACAATCACTGTTGTGAAATAGCACCTAAACAATACCTTTTCAACAATCACTGTTGTGAAATAGCACCTAAACAATACCTTTTCAACAATCACTGTTGTGAAATAGCATGTAAACAATACCTTTTCAACAATCACTGTTGTGAAATAGCATGTAAACAATACCTTTTTAACAATCACTGTTGTGAAATAGCACCTAAACAATACCTTTTTAACAATCATTGTTGTGAAATAGCATGTAAACAATACCTTTTCAACAATCACTGTTGTGAAATAGCATGTAAACAATACCTTTTTAACAATCACTGTTGTGAAATAGCACCTAAACAATACCTTTTTAACAATCATTGTTGTGAAATAGCATGTAAACAATACCTTTTCAACAATCACTGTTGTGAAATAGCATGTAAACAATACCTTTTTAACAATCACTGTTGTGAAATAGCACCTAAACAATACCTTTTTAACAATCATTGTTGTGAAATAGCACCTAAACAATACCTTTTTAACAATCACTGTTGTGAAATAGCACCTAAACAATACCTTTTTAACAATCACTGTTGTGAAATAGCACCTAAACAATACCTTTTTAACAATCATTGTTGTGAAATAGCACCTAAACAATACCTTTTTAACAATCACTGTTGTGAAATAGCACCTAAACAATACCTTTTTAACAATCACTGTTGTGAAATAGCACCTAAACAATACCTTTTTAACAATCACTGTTGTGAAATAGCACCTAAACAATACCTTTTTAACAATCACTGTTGTGAAATAGCACCTAAACAATACCTTTTTAACAATCATTGTTGTGAAATAGCACCTAAACAATACCTTTTTAACAATCACTGTTGTGAAATAGCACCTAAACAATACCTTTTTAACAATCACTGTTGTGAAATAGCACCTAAACAATACCTTTTTAACAATCACTGTTGTGAAATAGCACCTAAACAATACCTTTTTAACAATCATTGTTGTGAAATAGCACCTAAACAATACCTTTTTAACAATCATTGTTGTGAAATAGCACCTAAACAATACCTTTTTAACAATCACTGTTGTGAAATAGCACCTAAACAATACCTTTTTAACAATCATTGTTGTGAAATAGCACCTAAACAATACCTTTTTAACAATCATTGTTGTGAAATAGCACCTAAACAATACCTTTTTAACAATCACTGTTGTGAAATAGCACCTAAACAATACCTTTTTAACAATCATTGTTGTGAAATAGCACCTAAACAATACCTTTTTAACAATCACTGTTGTGAAATAGCACCTAAACAATACCTTTTTAACAATCACTGTTGTGAAATAGCACCTAAACAATACCTTTTTAACAATCACTGTTGTGAAATAGCACCTAAACAATACCTTTTTAACAATCATTGTTGTGAAATAGCACCTAAACAATACCTTTTTAACAATCATTGTTGTGAAATAGCACCTAAACAATACCTTTTTAACAATCACTGTTGTGAAATAGCACCTAAACAATACCTTTTTAACAATCACTGTTGTGAAATAGCACCTAAACAATACCTTTTAACAATCACTGTTGTGAAATAGCACCTAAACAATACCTTTTAACAATCACTGTTGTGAAATAGCACCTAAACAATACCTTTTAACAATCACTGTTGTGAAATAGCATGTAAACAATACCTTTTCAACAATCACTGTTGTGAAATAGCATGTAAACAATACCTTTTTAACAATCACTGTTGTGAAATAGCACCTAAACAATACCTTTTTAACAATCATTGTTGTGAAATAGCATGTAAACAATACCTTTTCAACAATCACTGTTGTGAAATAGCATGTAAACAATACCTTTTTAACAATCACTGTTGTGAAATAGCACCTAAACAATACCTTTTTAACAATCATTGTTGTGAAATAGCATGTAAACAATACCTTTTCAACAATCACTGTTGTGAAATAGCATGTAAACAATACCTTTTTAACAATCATTGTTGTGAAATAGCACCTAAACAATACCTTTTTAACAATCATTGTTGTGAAATAGCACCTAAACAATACCTTTTAACAATCATTGTTGTGAAATAGCACCTAAACAATACCTTTTTAACAATCATTGTTGTGAAATAGCACCTAAACAATACCTTTTTAACAATCACTGTTGTGAAATAGCACCTAAACAATACCTTTTTAACAATCATTGTTGTGAAATAGCACCTAAACAATACCTTTTTAACAATCATTGTTGTGAAATAGCACCTAAACAATACCTTTTTAACAATCATTGTTGTGAAATAGCACCTAAACAATACCTTTTTAACAATCACGTTGTGAAATAGCACCTAAACAATACCTTTTTAACAATCACTGTTGTGAAATAGCACCTAAACAATACCTTTTAACAATCACTGTTGTGAAATAGCACCTAAACAATACCTTTTAACAATCACTGTTGTGAAATAGCATGTAAACAATACCTTTTCAACAATCACTGTTGTGAAATAGCACCTAAACAATACCTTTTAACAATCACTGTTGTGAAATAGCATGTAAACAATACCTTTTTAACAATCACTGTTGTGAAATAGCACCTAAACAATACCTTTTTAACAATCATTGTTGTGAAATAGCACCTAAACAATACCTTTTCAACAATCACTGTTGTGAAATAGCATGTAAACAATACCTTTTTAACAATCACTGTTGTGAAATAGCACCTAAACAATACCTTTTTAACAATCATTGTTGTGAAATAGCACCTAAACAATACCTTTTAACAATCACTGTTGTGAAATAGCACCTAAACAATACCTTTTTAACAATCATTGTTGTGAAATAGCACCTAAACAATACCTTTTTAACAATCATTGTTGTGAAATAGCACCTAAACAATACCTTTTCAACAATCATTGTTGTGAAATAGCATGTAAACAATACCTTTTTAACAATCATTGTTGTGAAATAGCACCTAAACAATACCTTTTTAACAATCACTGTTGTGAAATAGCACCTAAACAATACCTTTTTAACAATCATTGTTGTGAAATAGCACCTAAACAATACATTTTTAACAATCACGTTGTGAAATAGCACCTAAACAATACCTTTTTAACAATCACTGTTGTGAAATAGCACCTAAACAATACCTTTTTAACAATCATTGTTGTGAAATAGCACCTAAACAATACCTTTTTAACAATCATTGTTGTGAAATAGCACCTAAACAATACCTTTTTAACAATCACTGTTGTGAAATAGCACCTAAACAATACCTTTTTAACAATCACTGTTGTGAAATAGCACCTAAACAATACCTTTTTAACAATCATTGTTGTGAAATAGCACCTAAACAATACCTTTTTAACAATCACGTTGTGAAATAGCACCTAAACAATACCTTTTTAACAATCATTGTTGTGAAATAGCACCTAAACAATACCTTTTTAACAATCATTGTTGTGAAATAGCACCTAAACAATACCTTTTTAACAATCATTGTTGTGAAATAGCATGTAAACAATACCTTTTCAACAATCACTGTTGTGAAATAGCATGTAAACAATACCTTTTTAACAATCACTGTTGTGAAATAGCACCTAAACAATACCTTTTTAACAATCATTGTTGTGAAATAGCACCTAAACAATACCTTTTTAACAATCACTGTTGTGAAATAGCACCTAAACAATACCTTTTTAACAATCATTGTTGTGAAATAGCACCTAAACAATACCTTTTTAACAATCATTGTTGTGAAATAGCACCTAAACAATACCTTTTTAACAATCACTGTTGTGAAATAGCACCTAAACAATACCTTTTTAACAATCATTGTTGTGAAATAGCACCTAAACAATACCTTTTTAACAATCATTGTTGTGAAATAGCACCTAAACAATACCTTTTTAACAATCACTGTTGTGAAATAGCACCTAAACAATACCTTTTTAACAATCATTGTTGTGAAATAGCACCTAAACAATACCTTTTTAACAATCATTGTTGTGAAATAGCACCTAAACAATACCTTTTTAACAATCATTGTTGTGAAATAGCACCTAAACAATACCTTTTTAACAATCACTGTTGTGAAATAGCACCTAAACAATACCTTTTTAACAATCACTGTTGTGAAATAGCACCTAAACAATACCTTTTTAACAATCACGTTGTGAAATAGCACCTAAACAATACCTTTTCAACAATCATTGTTGTGAAATAGCACCTAAACAATACCTTTTTAACAATCATTGTTGTGAAATAGCACCTAAACAATACCTTTTTAACAATCATTGTTGTGAAATAGCACCTAAACAATACCTTTTTAACAATCACTGTTGTGAAATAGCACCTAAACAATACCTTTTTAACAATCATTGTTGTGAAATAGCACCTAAACAATACCTTTTTAACAATCATTGTTGTGAAATAGCACCTAAACAATACCTTTTTAACAATCATTGTTGTGAAATAGCACCTAAACAATACCTTTTTAACAATCATTGTTGTGAAATAGCACCTAAACAATACCTTTTTAACAATCATTGTTGTGAAATAGCACCTAAACAATACCTTTTTAACAATCATTGTTGTGAAATAGCACCTAAACAATACCTTTTTAACAATCATTGTTGTGAAATAGCACCTAAACAATACCTTTTTAACAATCATTGTTGTGAAATAGCACCTAAACAATACCTTTTTAACAATCATTGTTGTGAAATAGCACCTAAACAATACCTTTTTAACAATCACTGTTGTGAAATAGCACCTAAACAATACCTTTTTAACAATCATTGTTGTGAAATAGCACCTAAACAATACCTTTTTAACAATCACTGTTGTGAAATAGCACCTAAACAATACCTTTTTAACAATCACTGTTGTGAAATAGCACCTAAACAATACCTTTTTAACAATCACTGTTGTGAAATAGCACCTAAACAATACCTTTTTAACAATCACTGTTGTGAAATAGCACCTAAACAATACCTTTTTAACAATCATTGTTGTGAAATAGCACCTAAACAATACCTTTTTAACAATCATTGTTGTGAAATAGCACCTAAACAATACCTTTTTAACAATCACTGTTGTGAAATAGCACCTAAACAATACCTTTTTAACAATCACTGTTGTGAAATAGCACCTAAACAATACCTTTTTAACAATCATTGTTGTGAAATAGCACCTAAACAATACCTTTTTAACAATCACGTTGTGAAATAGCACCTAAACAATACCTTTTTAACAATCACTGTTGTGAAATAGCACCTAAACAATACCTTTTTAACAATCACTGTTGTGAAATAGCACCTAAACAATACCTTTTTAACAATCACTGTTGTGAAATAGCACCTAAACAATACCTTTTTAACAATCACTGTTGTGAAATAGCACCTAAACAATACCTTTTTAACAATCACTGTTGTGAAATAGCACCTAAACAATACCTTTTTAACAATCATTGTTGTGAAATAGCACCTAAACAATACCTTTTTAACAATCATTGTTGTGAAATAGCACCTAAACAATACCTTTTTAACAATCACTGTTGTGAAATAGCACCTAAACAATACCTTTTTAACAATCACTGTTGTGAAATAGCACCTAAACAATACCTTTTCAACAATCACTGTTGTGAAATAGCACCTAAACAATACCTTTTCAACAATCACTGTTGTGAAATAGCATGTAAACAATACCTTTTTAACAACCACTGTTTTGAAATAGCACCTAAACAATACCTTTTTAACACAATACCTTTTTAACAATCACTGTTGTGAAATAGCATGTAAACAATACCTTTTCAACAATCACTGTTGTGAAATAGCATGTAAACAATAACTTTTTAACAATCACTGTTGTGAAATAGCACCTAAACAATACCTTTTTAACAATCATTGTTGTGAAATAGCATGTAAACAATACCTTTTCAACAATCACTGTTGTGAAATAGCATGTAAACAATACCTTTTTAACAATCATTGTTGTGAAATAGCACCTAAACAATACCTTTTTAACAATCATTGTTGTGAAATAGCACCTAAACAATACCTTTTCAACAATCATTGTTGTGAAATAGCACCTAAACAATACCTTTTTAACAATCACGTTGTGAAATAGCACCTAAACAATACCTTTTTAACAATCACTGTTGTGAAATAGCACCTAAACAATACCTTTTTAACAATCATTGTTGTGAAATAGCACCTAAACAATACATTTTTAACAATCACGTTGTGAAATAGCACCTAAACAATACCTTTTTAACAATCACTGTTGTGAAATAGCACCTAAACAATACCTTTTTAACAATCATTGTTGTGAAATAGCACCTAAACAATACCTTTTTAACAATCATTGTTGTGAAATAGCACCTAAACAATACCTTTTTAACAATCATTCTTGTGAAATAGCACCTAAACAATACCTTTTTAACAATCATTGTTGTGAAATAGCACCTAAACAATACCTTTTTAACAATCATTGTTGTGAAATAGCACCTAAACAATACCTTTTTAACAATCACTGTTGTGAAATAGCATGTAAACAATACCTTTTTAACAATCACTGTTGTGAAATAGCACCTAAACAATACCTTTTTAACACAATACCTTTTTAACAATCACTGTTGTGAAATAGCATGTAAACAATACCTTTTCAACAATCACTGTTGTGAAATAGCATGTAAACAATACCTTTTTAACAATCACGTTGTGAAATAGCACCTAAACAATACCTTTTTAACAATCATTGTTGTGAAATAGCACCTAAACAATACCTTTTTAACAATCATTGTTGTGAAATAGCACCTAAACAATACCTTTTTAACAATCATTGTTGTGAAATAGCACCTAAACAATACCTTTTTAACAATCACTGTTGTGAAATAGCACCTAAACAATACCTTTTTAACAATCATTGTTGTGAAATAGCACCTAAACAATACCTTTTTAACAATCATTGTTGTGAAATAGCACCTAAACAATACCTTTTTAACAATCACTGTTGTGAAATAGCACCTAAACAATACCTTTTTAACACAATACCTTTTTAACAATCACTGTTGTGAAATAGCACCTAAACAATACCTTTTTAACAATCACGTTGTGAAATAGCATGTAAACAATACCTTTTTAACAATCACTGTTGTGAAATAGCACCTAAACAATACCTTTTTAACAATCATTGTTGTGAAATAGCACCTAAACAATACCTTTTTAACAATCACTGTTGTGAAATAGCACCTAAACAATACCTTTTTAACAATCATTGTTGTGAAATAGCACCTAAACAATACCTTTTTAACAATCATTGTTGTGAAATAGCACCTAAACAATACCTTTTTAACAATCATTGTTGTGAAATAGCACCTAAACAATACCTTTTTAACAATCACATTGTTGTGAAATAGCACCTAAACAATACCTTTTTAACAATCACTGTTGTGAAATAGCACCTAAACAATACCTTTTTAACAATCATTGTTGTGAAATAGCAGCTAAACAATACATTTTTAACAATCATTGTTGTGAAATAGCACCTAAACAATACCTTTTTAACAATCACGTTGTGAAATAGCACCTAAACAATACCTTTTTAACAATCATTGTTGTGAAATAGCACCTAAACAATACCTTTTTAACAATCATTGTTGTGAAATAGCACCTAAACAATACCTTTTTAACAATCATTCTTGTGAAATAGCACCTAAACAATACCTTTTTAACAATCATTGTTGTGAAATAGCACCTAAACAATACCTTTTTAACAATCACTGTTGTGAAATAGCACCTAAACAATACCTTTTTAACAATCACTGTTGTGAAATAGCACCTAAACAACCTTTTTACCTTTTTAAACAATACCTTTTTAACAATCACTGTTGTGAAATAGCATGTAAACAATACCTTTTAACAATCACTGTTGTGAAATAGCATGTAAACAATACCTTTTTAACAATCACTGTTGTGAAATAGCACCTAAACAATACCTTTTTAACAATCATTGTTGTGAAATAGCACCTAAACAATACCTTTTTAACAATCATTGTTGTGAAATAGCACCTAAACAATACCTTTTTAACAATCATTGTTGTGAAATAGCACCTAAACAATACCTTTTTAACAATCACTGTTGTGAAATAGCACCTAAACAATACCTTTTTAACAATCATTGTTGTGAAATAGCACCTAAACAATACCTTTTTAACAATCATTGTTGCACCTAAACAATACCTTTTTAACAAATGAAATAGCACCTAAACAATACCTTTTTAACAATCACTGTTGTGAAATAGCACCTAAACAATACCTTTTTAACAATCATTGTTGTGAAATAGCACCTAAACAATACCTTTTTAACAATCATTGTTGTGAAATAGCACCTAAACAATACCTTTTTAACAATCATTGTTGTGAAATAGCACCTAAACAATACCTTTTTAACAATCATTGTTGTGAAATAGCACCTAAACAATACCTTTTTAACAATCATTGTTGTGAAATAGCACCTAAACAATACCTTTTTAACAATCATTGTTGTGAAATAGCACCTAAACAATACCTTTTTAACAATCATTGTTGTGAAATAGCACCTAAACAATACCTTTTTAACAATCATTGTTGTGAAATAGCACCTAAACAATACCTTTTTAACAATCATTGTTGTGAAATAGCACCTAAACAATACCTTTTTAACAATCATTGTTGTGAAATAGCACCTAAACAATACCTTTTTAACAATCACTGTTGTGAAATAGCACCTAAACAATACCTTTTTAACAATCATTGTTGTGAAATAGCACCTAAACAATACCTTTTTAACAATCATTGTTGTGAAATAGCACCTAAACAATACCTTTTTAACAATCATTGTTGTGAAATAGCACCTAAACAATACCTTTTTAACAATCACTGTTGTGAAATAGCACCTAAACAATACCTTTTTAACAATCACTGTTGTGAAATAGCACCTAAACAATACCTTTTTAACAATCATTGTTGTGAAATAGCACCTAAACAATACCTTTTTAACAATCACTGTTGTGAAATAGCACCTAAACAATACCTTTTTAACAATCATTGTTGTGAAATAGCACCTAAACAATACCTTTTTAACAATCATTGTTGTGAAATAGCACCTAAACAATACCTTTTTAACAATCATTGTTGTGAAATAGCACCTAAACAATACCTTTTTAACAATCATTGTTGTGAAATAGCACCTAAACAATACCTTTTTAACAATCATTGTTGTGAAATAGCACCTAAACAATACCTTTTTAACAATCACTGTTGTGAAATAGCACCTAAACAATACCTTTTTAACAATCATTGTTGTGAAATAGCACCTAAACAATACCTTTTTAACAATCACTGTTGTGAAATAGCACCTAAACAATACCTTTTTAACAATCACTGATGTGAAATAGCACCTAAACAATACATTTTTAACAATCATTGTTGTGAAATAGCACCTAAACAATACCTTTTTAACAATCATTGTTGTGAAATAGCACCTAAACAATACCTTTTTAACAATCACTGTTGTGAAATAGCATGTAAACAATACCTTTTTAACAATCACTGTTGTGAAATAGCATGTAAACAATACCTTTTTAACAATCACTGTTGTGAAATAGCACCTAAACAATACCTTTTTAACAATCATTGTTGTGAAATAGCACTAAACAATACCTTTTAACAATCACTGTTGTGAAATAGCATGTAAACAATACCTTTTAACAATCACTGTTGTGAAATAGCATGTAAACAATACCTTTTTAACAATCATTGTTGTGAAATAGCACCTAAACAATACCTTTTTAACAATCATTGTTGTGAAATAGCACCTAAACAATACCTTTTTAACAATCATTGTTGTGAAATAGCACCTAAACAATACCTTTTTAACAATCATTGTTGTGAAATAGCACCTAAACAATACCTTTTTAACACAATACCTTTTTAACAATCACTGTTGTGAAATAGCACCTAAACAATACCTTTTTAACAATCATTGTTGTGAAATAGCACCTAAACAATACCTTTTTAACAATCATTGTTGTGAAATAGCACCTAAACAATACCTTTTTAACAATCATTGTTGTGAAATAGCTTTTTAACAATCTAAACAATACCTTTTTAACAATCATTGTTGTGAAATAGCACCTAAACAATACCTTTTTAACAATCATTGTTGTGAAATAGCACCTAAACAATACCTTTTTAACAATCATTGTTGTGAAATAGCACCTAAACAATACCTTTTTAACAATCATTGTTGTGAAATAGCACCTAAACAATACCTTTTTAACAATCATTGTTGTGAAATAGCACCTAAACAATACCTTTTTAACAATCATTGTTGTGAAATAGCACCTAAACAATACATTTTTAACAATCATTGTTGTGAAATAGCACCTAAACAATACCTTTTTAACAATCATTGTTGTGAAATAGCACCTAAACACCTTTTTAAACAATACCAATTTTTAACAATCACTGTTGTGAAATAGCACCTAAACAATACCTTTTTAACAATCACTGTTGTGAAATAGCACCTAAACAATACCTTTTTAACAATCATTGTTGTGAAATAGCACCTAAACAATACCTTTTTAACAATCATTGTTGTGAAATAGCACCTAAACAATACCTTTTTAACAATCACTGTTGTGAAATAGCACCTAAACAATACCTTTTTAACAATCATTGTTGTGAAATAGCACCTAAACAATACCTTTTTAACAATCATTGTTGTGAAATAGCACCTAAACAATACCTTTTTAACAATCACTGTTGTGAAATAGCACCTAAACAATACCTTTTTAACAATCACTGTTGTGAAATAGCACCTAAACAATACCTTTTTAACAATCACTGTTGTGAAATAGCACCTAAACAATACCTTTTTAACAATCATTTTTGAAATAGCACCACAATACCTTTTCTAAACAATCACTGTTGTGAAATAGCACCTAAACAATACCTTTTCAACAATCACTGTTGTGAAATAGCATGTAAACAATACCTTTTTAACAATCATTGTTGTGAAATAGCACCTAAACAATACCTTTTTAACAATCATTGTTGTGAAATAGCACCTAAACAATACCTTTTTAACAATCATTGTTGTGAAATAGCACCTAAACAATACCTTTTTAACAATCATTGTTGTGAAATAGCACCTAAACAATACCATTTTTGAAATAGCACCTAAACAATACTTTTTAACAAAGCACCTAAACAATACCTTTTTAACAATCACTGTTGTGAAATAGCACCTAAACAATACCTTTTCAACAATCACTGTTGTGAAATAGCATGTAAACAATACCTTTTTAACAATCATTGTTGTGAAATAGCACCTAAACAATACCTTTTTAACAATCATTGTTGTGAAATAGCACCTAAACAATACCTTTTTAACAATCATTGTTGTGAAATAGCACCTAAACAATACCTTTTTAACAATCATTGTTGTGAAATAGCACCTAAACAATACCTTTTTAACAATCATTGTTGTGAAATAGCACCTAAACAATACCTTTTTAACAATCATTGTTGTGAAATAGCACCTAAACAATACCTTTTTAACAATCACTGTTGTGAAATAGCACCTAAACAATACCTTTTTAACAATCATTGTTGTGAAATAGCACCTAAACAATACCTTTTTAACACAATACCTTTTTAACAATCACTGTTGTGAAATAGCACCTAAACAATACCTTTTTAACAATCATTGTTGTGAAATAGCACCTAAACAATACCTTTTTAACAATCACTGTTGTGAAATAGCACCTAAACAATACCTTTTTAACAATCATTGTTGTGAAATAGCACCTAAACAATACCTTTTTAACAATCATTGTTGTGAAATAGCACCTAAACAATACCTTTTTAACAATCATTGTTGTGAAATAGCACCTAAACAATACCTTTTTAACAATCATTGTTGTGAAATAGCACCTAAACAATACCTTTTTAACAATCACTGTTGTGAAATAGCACCTAAACAATACCTTTTTAACAATCACTGTTGTGAAATAGCACCTAAACAATACCTTTTTAACAATCATTGTTGTGAAATAGCACCTAAACAATACCTTTTTAACAATCATTGTTGTGAAATAGCACCTAAACAATACCTTTTTAACAATCATTGTTGTGAAATAGCACCTAAACAATACCTTTTAACAATCATTGTTGTGAAATAGCACCTAAACAATACCTTTTTAACAATCATTGTTGTGAAATAGCACCTAAACAATACCTTTTTAACAATCACTGTTGTGAAATAGCACCTAAACAATACCTTTTTAACAATCATTGTTGTGAAATAGCACCTAAACAATACCTTTTTAACAATCATTGTTGTGAAATAGCACCTAAACAATACCTTTTTAACAATCATTGTTGTGAAATAGCACCTAAACAATACCTTTTTAACAATCATTGTTGTGAAATAGCACCTAAACAATACCTTTTTAACAATCATTGTTGTGAAATAGCACCTAAACAATACCTTTTTAACAATCATTGTTGTGAAATAGCACCTAAACAATACCTTTTTAACAATCATTGTTGTGAAATAGCACCTAAACAATACCTTTTTAACAATCATTGTTGTGAAATAGCACCTAAACAATACCTTTTTAACAATCATTGTTGTGAAATAGCACCTAAACAATACCTTTTTAACAATCATTGTTGTGAAATAGCACCTAAACAATACCTTTTTAACAATCATTGTTGTGAAATAGCACCTAAACAATACCTTTTTAACAATCATTGTTGTGAAATAGCACCTAAACAATACCTTTTTAACAATCATTGTTGTGAAATAGCACCTAAACAATACCTTTTTAACAATCACTGTTGTGAAATAGCACCTAAACAATACCTTTTTAACAATCATTGTTGTGAAATAGCACCTAAACAATACCTTTTTAACAATCATTGTTGTGAAATAGCACCTAAACAATACCTTTTTAACAATCATTGTTGTGAAATAGCACCTAAACAATACCTTTTTAACAATCACTGTTGTGAAATAGCACCTAAACAATACCTTTTTAACAATCACTGTTGTGAAATAGCACCTAAACAATACCTTTTTAACAATCATTGTTGTGAAATAGCACCTAAACAATACCTTTTTAACAATCATTGTTGTGAAATAGCACCTAAACAATACCTTTTTAACAATCATTGTTGTGAAATAGCACCTAAACAATACCTTTTTAACAATCATTGTTGTGAAATAGCACCTAAACAATACCTTTTTAACAATCATTGTTGTGAAATAGCACCTAAACAATACCTTTTTAACAATCATTGTTGTGAAATAGCACCTAAACAATACCTTTTTAACAATCATTGTTGTGAAATAGCACCTAAACAATACCTTTTTAACAATCATTGTTGTGAAATAGCACCTAAACAATACCTTTTTAACAATCATTGTTGTGAAATAGCACCTAAACAATACCTTTTTAACAATCATTGTTGTGAAATAGCACCTAAACAATACCTTTTTAACAATCATTGTTGTGAAATAGCACCTAAACAATACCTTTTTAACAATCACTGTTGTGAAATAGCACCTAAACAATACCTTTTTAACAATCATTGTTGTGAAATAGCACCTAAACAATACCTTTTTAACAATCATTGTTGTGAAATAGCACCTAAACAATACCTTTTTAACAATCATTGTTGTGAAATAGCACCTAAACAATACCTTTTTAACAATCATTGTTGTGAAATAGCACCTAAACAATACCTTTTTAACAATCACTGTTGTGAAATAGCACCTAAACAATACCTTTTTAACAATCATTGTTGTGAAATAGCACCTAAACAATACCTTTTTAACAATCATTGTTGTGAAATAGCACCTAAACAATACCTTTTTAACAATCATTGTTGTGAAATAGCACCTAAACAATACCTTTTTAACAATCATTGTTGTGAAATAGCACCTAAACAATACCTTTTTAACAATCATTGTTGTGAAATAGCACCTAAACAATATTGTTTTTAACAATCATTGTTGTGAAATAGCACCTAAACAATACCTTTTTAACAATCATTGTTGTGAAATAGCACCTAAACAATACCTTTTTAACAATCATTGTTGTGAAATAGCACCTAAACAATACCTTTTTAACAATCATTGTTGTGAAATAGCACCTAAACAATACCTTTTTAACAATCATTGTTGTGAAATAGCACCTAAACAATACCTTTTTAACAATCATTGTTGTGAAATAGCACCTAAACAATACCTTTTTAACAATCATTGTTGTGAAATAGCACCTAAACAATACCTTTTTAACAATCATTGTTGTGAAATAGCACCTAAACAATACCTTTTTAACAATCACTGTTGTGAAATAGCACCTAAACAATACCTTTTTAACAATCATTGTTGTGAAATAGCACCTAAACAATACCTTTTTAACAATCATTGTTGTGAAATAGCACCTAAACAATACCTTTTTAACAATCACTGTTGTGAAATAGCACCTAAACAATACCTTTTTAACAATCATTGTTGTGAAATAGCACCTAAACAATACCTTTTTAACAATCATTGTTGTGAAATAGCACCTAAACAATACCTTTTTAACAATCACTGTTGTGAAATAGCACCTAAACAATACCTTTTTAACAATCACTGTTGTGAAATAGCACCTAAACAATACCTTTTTAACAATCACTGTTGTGAAATAGCACCTAAACAATACCTTTTTAACAATCACTGTTGTGAAATAGCACCTAAACAATACCTTTTTAACAATCATTGTTGTGAAATAGCACCTAAACAATACCTTTTTAACAATCATTGTTGTGAAATAGCACCTAAACAATACCTTTTTAACAATCATTGTTGTGAAATAGCACCTAAACAATACCTTTTTAACAATCATTGTTGTGAAATAGCACCTAAACAAACCTTTTTAACAATCCTTTTTAAACACCTTTTTAACAATCATTGTTGTGAAATAGCACCTAAACAATACCTTTTTAACAATCACTGTTGTGAAATAGCACCTAAACAATACCTTTTTAACAATCATTGTTGTGAAATAGCACCTAAACAATACCTTTTTAACAATCATTGTTGTGAAATAGCACCTAAACAATACCTTTTTAACAATCATTGTTGTGAAATAGCACCTAAACAATACCTTTTTAACAATCACTGTTGTGAAATAGCACCTAAACAATACCTTTTTAACAATCACTGTTGTGAAATAGCACCTAAACAATACCTTTTTAACAATCACTGTTGTGAAATAGCACCTAAACAATGCCTTTTTAACAATCACGTTGTGAAATAGCACCTAAACTGTCATGCAGGTGAAAGAGGACCCAAAAGCGACTTAACAGAAACATTGTTTATTTAATTTTCCAAATCAGTTGGAAATAACTAAAAATACCTTTCTAACAATCTGTGTGAAATAACTAAACAATACCTTTTTAACAATCATTGGTGTGAAATAGCACCTAAACAATACCTTTTTAACAATCATTGTTGTGAAAGAGACACCTGCTCACACAATACCTTTTTAAGCAATCTGTTGTGAAAGGCAAAAACACTTTTTAACAGGACAGGTTGATACACAATCAGCACCTAAAAACACGACAGGACAGGGCGAAAACACCAATCACAGCATGTTGTGAATAGCACCTAAACAAAACCTTTTTAACAATCATTGTTGGACAGGAACGGAACACAAAGGAATAACAATCACTGTTGGAAATCAGGGGAAAGGATCGGGAACACTGTTGTGGGAAGACTAAAATGACCTTTTTAACAATCATTGTTGTGAAATAGCACCTAAACAATACCTTTTTAACAATCATTGAGAGAAATAGCACCTAAACAATACCTTTTGAACAATCATTGTTGGAAAGAGAGAGGGATAGAATCACTGGGAAAGAACCAAATAAGACCAGCAGAGGGAGCACGAATAGAATGGGGAGCACAGGGACAAGACATGATAATAAATGACAAACATGACATAAACAATACCTTTTTAACAATCACGTTGTGAAATAGCACCTAAACAATACCTTTTTAACAATCATTGTTGTGAAATAGCACCTAAACAATACCTTTTTAACAATCATTGTTGTGAAATAGCACCTAAACAATACCTTTTTAACAATCATTGTTGTGAAATAGCACCTAAACAATACCTTTTTAACAATCACGTTGTGAAATAGCACCTAAACAATACCTTTTTAACAATCACTGTTGTGAAATAGCACCTAAACAATACCTTTTTAACAATCATTGTTGTGAAATAGCACCTAAACAATACCTTTTTAACAATCATTGTTGTGAAATAGCACCTAAACAATACCTTTTTAACAATCACGTTGTGAAATAGCACCTAAACAATACCTTTTTAACAATCACTGTTGTGAAATAGCACCTAAACAATACCTTTTTAACAATCACTGTTGTGAAATAGCACCTAAACAATACCTTTTTAACAATCATTGTTGTGAAATAGCACCTAAACAATACCTTTTTAACAATCATTGTTGTGAAATAGCACCTAAACAATACCTTTTTAACAATCATCGTTGTGAAATAGCACCTAAACAATACCTTTTTAACAATCATTGTTGTGAAATAGCACCTAAACAATACCTTTTTAACAATCATTGTTGTGAAATAGCACCTAAACAATACCTTTTTAACAATCATTGTTGTGAAATAGCACCTAAACAACCTTTTTAACAATCATTGTTTAACACCTAAACAATACCTTTTTAACAATCACTGTTGTGAAATAGCACCTAAACAATACCTTTTTAACAATCATTGTTGTGAAATAGCACCTAAACAATACCTTTTTAACAATCATTGTTGTGAAATAGCACCTAAACAATACCTTTTTAACAATCATTGTTGTGAAATAGCACCTAAACAATACCTTTTTAACAATCATTGTTGTGAAATAGCACCTAAACAATACCTTTTTAACAATCATTGTTGTGAAATAGCACCTAAACAATACCTTTTTAACAATCATTGTTGTGAAATAGCACCTAAACAATAAACAATATTGTTGTTTAACTAAACAATACCTTTTTAACAATCACTGTTGTGAAATAGCACCTAAACAATACCTTTTTAACAATCATTGTTGTGAAATAGCACCTAAACAATACCTTTTTAACAATCACGTTGTGAAATAGCACCTAAACAATACCTTTTTAACAATCACTGTTGTGAAATAGCACCTAAACAATACCTTTTTAACAATCATTGTTGTGAAATAGCACCTAAACAATACCTTTTTAACAATCATTGTTGTGAAATAGCACCTAAACAATACCTTTTTAACAATCATTGTTGTGAAATAGCACCTAAACAATACCTTTTTAACAATCATTGTTGTGAAATAGCACCTAAACAATACCTTTTTAACAATCATTGTTGTGAAATAGCACCTAAACAATACCTTTTTAACAATCATTGTTGTGAAATAGCACCTAAACAATACCTTTTTAACAATCATTGTTGTGAAATAGCACCTAAACAATACCTTTTTAACAATCATTGTTGTGAAATAGCACCTAAACAATACCTTTTTAACAATCATTGTTGTGAAATAGCACCTAAACAATACCTTTTTAACAATCATTGTTGTGAAATAGCACCTAAACAATACCTTTTTAACAATCATTGTTGTGAAATAGCACCTAAACAATACCTTTTTAACAATCATTGTTGTGAAATAGCACCTAAACAATACCTTTTTAACAATCATTGTTGTGAAATAGCACCTAAACAATACCTTTTTAACAATCACTGTTGTGAAATAGCACCTAAACAATACCTTTTTAACAATCATTGTTGTGAAATAGCACCTAAACAATACCTTTTTAACAATCATTGTTGTGAAATAGCACCTAAACAATACCTTTTTAACAATCACTGTTGTGAAATAGCACCTAAACAATACCTTTTTAACAATCATTGTTGTGAAATAGCACCTAAACAATACCTTTTTAACAATCACTGTTGTGAAATAGCACCTAAACAATACCTTTTTAACAATCACTGTTGTGAAATAGCACCTAAACAATACCTTTTTAACAATCATTGTTGTGAAATAGCACCTAAACAATACCTTTTTAACAATCATTGTTGTGAAATAGCACCTAAACAATACCTTTTTAACAATCATTGTTGTGAAATAGCACCTAAACAATACCTTTTTAACAATCATTGTTGTGAAATAGCACCTAAACAATACCTTTTTAACAATCATTGTTGTGAAATAGCACCTAAACAATACCTTTTTAACAATCACTGTTGTGAAATAGCACCTAAACAATACCTTTTTAACAATCATTGTTGTGAAATAGCACCTAAACAATACCTTTTTAACAATCATTGTTGTGAAATAGCACCTAAACAATACCTTTTTAACAATCACTGTTGTGAAATAGCACCTAAACAATACCTTTTTAACAATCATTGTTGTGAAATAGCACCTAAACAATACCTTTTTAACAATCACTGTTGTGAAATAGCACCTAAACAATACCTTTTTAACAATCACTGTTGTGAAATAGCACCTAAACAATACCTTTTTAACAATCACTGTTGTGAAATAGCACCTAAACAATACCTTTTTAACAATCATTGTTGTGAAATAGCACCTAAACAATACCTTTTTAACAATCATTGTTGTGAAATAGCACCTAAACAATACCTTTTTAACAATCATTGTTGTGAAATAGCACCTAAACAATACCTTTTTAACAATCATTGTTGTGAAATAGCACCTAAACAATACCTTTTTAACAATCATTGTTGTGAAATAGCACCTAAACAATACCTTTTTAACAATCATTGTTGTGAAATAGCACCTAAACAATACCTTTTTAACAATCATTGTTGTGAAATAGCACCTAAACAATACCTTTTTAACAATCATTGTTGTGAAATAGCACCTAAACAATACCTTTTTAACAATCACTGTTGTGAAATAGCACCTAAACAATACCTTTTTAACAATCATTGTTGTGAAATAGCACCTAAACAATACCTTTTTAACAATCATTGTTGTGAAATAGCACCTAAACAATACCTTTTTAACAATCATTGTTGTGAAATAGCACCTAAACAATACCTTTTTAACAATCACTGTTGTGAAATAGCACCTAAACAATACCTTTTTAACAATCATTGTTGTGAAATAGCACCTAAACAATACCTTTTTAACAATCATTGTTGTGAAATAGCACCTAAACAATACCTTTTTAACAATCATTGTTGTGAAATAGCACCTAAACAATACCTTTTTAACAATCATTGTTGTGAAATAGCACCTAAACAATACCTTTTTAACAATCATTGTTGTGAAATAGCACCTAAACAATACCTTTTTAACAATCATTGTTGTGAAATAGCACCTAAACAATACTTTTTAACAATTTGTGAAATAGCACCTAAACAATACCTTTTTAACAATCACTGTTGTGAAATAGCACCTAAACAATACCTTTTTAACAATCATTGTTGTGAAATAGCACCTAAACAATACCTTTTTAACAATCATTGTTGTGAAATAGCACCTAAACAATACCTTTTTAACAATCATCGTTGTGAAATAGCACCTAAACAATACCTTTTTAACAATCATTGTTGTGAAATAGCACCTAAACAATACCTTTTTAACAATCATTGTTGTGAAATAGCACCTAAACAATACCTTTTTAACAATCATTGTTGTGAAATAGCACCTAAACAATACCTTTTTAACACAATACCTTTTTAACAATCACTGTTGTGAAATAGCACCTAAACAATACCTTTTTAACAATCATTGTTGTGAAATAGCACCTAAACAATACCTTTTTAACAATCATTGTTGTGAAATAGAAAACAATACCTTTTTAACAATCATTGTTGTGAAATACACCTAAACAATACCTTTTTAACAATCATTGTTGTGAAATAGCACCTAAACAATACCTTTTTAACAATCATTGTTGTGAAATAGCACCTAAACAATACCTTTTTAACAATCATTGTTGTGAAATAGCACCTAAACAATACCTTTTAACACAATCACTGTTGTGAAATAGCACCTAAACAATACCTTTTTAACAATCACTGTTGTGAAATAGCACCTAAACAATACCTTTTTAACAATCATTGTTGTGAAATAGCACCTAAACAATACCTTTTTAAACAATCAATCACTGTTGTGAAATAGCACCTAAACAATACCTTTTTAACAATCATTGTTGTGAAATAGCACCTAAACAATACCTTTTTAACAATCATTGTTGTGAAATAGCACCTAAACAATACCTTTTTAACAATCACTGTTGTGAAATAGCACCTAAACAATACCTTTTTAACAATCACTGTTGTGAAATAGCACCTAAACAATACCTTTTTAACAATCACTGTTGTGAAATAGCACCTAAACAATACCTTTTTAACAATCATTGTTGTGAAATAGCACCTAAACAATACCTAAACAATTTTTAACAATCACTGTTGTGAAATAGCACCTAAACAATACCTTTTTAACAATCACTGTTGTGAAATAGCACCTAAACAATACCTTTTTAACAATCACTGTTGTGAAATAGCACCTAAACAATACCTTTTTAACAATCACTGTTGTGAAATAGCACCTAAACAATACCTTTTTAACAATCACTGTTGTGAAATAGCACCTAAACAATACCTTTTTAACAATCACTGTTGTGAAATAGCACCTAAACAATACCTTTTTAACAATCATTGTTGTGAAATAGCACCTAAACAATACCTTTTTAACAATCATTGTTGTGAAATAGCACCTAAACAATACCTTTTTAACAATCATTGTTGTGAAATAGCACCTAAACAATACCTTTTTAACAATCATTGTTGTGAAATAGCACCTAAACAATAGCACCTTTTTAACAATCACTGTTGTGAAATAGCACCTAAACAATCATACCTAAACAATACCTTTTTAACAATCATTGTTGTGAAATAGCACCTAAACAATACCTTTTTAACAATCATTGTTGTGAAATAGCACCTAAACAATACCTTTTTAACAATCATTGTTGTGAAATAGCACCTAAACAATACCTTTTTAACAATCACTGTTGTGAAATAGCACCTAAACAATACCTTTTTAACAATCATTGTTGTGAAATAGCACCTAAACAATACCTTTTTAACAATCATTGTTGTGAAATAGCACCTAAACAATACCTTTTTAACAATCATTGTTGTGAAATAGCACCTAAACAATACCTTTTTAACAATCATTGTTGTGAAATAGCACCTAAACAATACCTTTTTAACAATCACGTTGTGAAATAGCACCTAAACAATACCTTTTTAACAATCATTGTTGTGAAATAGCACCTAAACAATACCTTTTTAACAATCACTGTTGTGAAATAGCACCTAAACAATACCTTTTTAACAATCACGTTGTGAAATAGCACCTAAACAATACCTTTTTAACAATCACGTTGTGAAATAGCACCTAAACAATACCTTTTTAACAATCACGTTGTGAAATAGCACCTAAACAATCTTTTTAACAATGTTGTGAAATAGCACCTAAACAATACCTTTTTAACAATCATTGTTGTGAAATAGCACCTAAACAATACCTTTTTAACAATCATTGTTGTGAAATAGCACCTAAACAATACCTTTTTTTTTAGCACCTAAACAATACCTTTTTTCCCTCAATGTTGTGAAATAGCACCTAAACAATACCTTTTTAACAATCATTGTTGTGAAATAGCACCTAAACAATACCTTTTTAACAATCACTGTTGTGAAATAGCACCTAAACAATACCTTTTTAACAATCATTGTTGTGAAATAGCACCTAAACAATACCTTTTTAACAATCACTGTTGTGAAATAGCACCTAAACAATACCTTTTTAACAATCATTGTTGTGAAATAGCACCTAAACAATACCTTTTTAACAATCATTGTTGTGAAATAGCACCTAAACAATACCTTTTTAACAATCACTGTTGTGAAATAGCACCTAAACAATACCTTTTTAACAATCACTGTTGTGAAATAGCACCTAAACAATACCTTTTTAACAATCATTGTTATGAAATAGCATGTAAACAATACATTTTTAACAATCATTGTTGTGAAATAGCATGTTAACAAGACCAAGCAAGTCCAAATACCTCATCATGATTTGGTGGAACCGAAAACATTTCCTTGCTTGGCTTGTGAGCTCAGTCTTAGTTGTAAAGTGTGTGTGTGTGTGTGTGTGTGTGTGTGTGTGTGTGTGTGTGTGTGTGTGTGTGTGTGTGTGTGTGTGTGTGTGTGTGTGTGTGTGTGTGTGTGTGTGTGTGTGTGTGTGTGTGTGTGTGTGTGTGTGTGTGTGTGCTCATGCTACTCAGCCTGCTGTCAATTAAGGTTAGTGTTACTGTCTGACAACCTTTAAACTGAATTCCAATTCCCTCCTGGAGAGAGAGGAACATCAAACTATTTTATGTTACGCAGTCCATCAGCCTTCATATGGAAAGACATTTCTGGTCCTTAGGATTGCATCAATACATGCCTTACTATAATAGTAACAGCACACAGCTACAACCCAAGGACCACATATTTATACAGTTGAAGTGGGAAGTTTACATAGACTTAGGTTGGAGTCTTTAAAACTCGTTTTTAAACCACTCCACAAATGTCTTGTTAACAAACTATAGTTTTGGCAAGTCAGTTAGGACATCTACTTTGTGGATGACAAATACTTTTTCCCAAAATTGTTTACAGACAGATTATTTCACTTATACCTCACTGTATCACAATTCCAGTACATACACTAAGTTTACTGTGCCTTTAAACAGCTTGGAAAATGTCATGGCTTTAGAAGCTTCTGATAGGCTTCTGACATCATTTGAGTCAATTGGATGTGTACCTGTGGATGTGTTTCAAGACCTACCTTCAAACTCAGTGCCTCTTTTCTTGACATCATGGGAAATTCAAAAGAAATCAGACAAGAGCTCAGAAAAGAATTGTAGACATCCACAAGTCTGGTTCATCCTTGGGAGCCATTTCCAACGCCTGAAGGTACCACGTTCATCTGTACAAACAATGGTACACAAGTATAAACACCATGGAACCATGCAGCCATCATACTGCTCAGGAAGGAGATGCGTTCTGTCTCCTAGAGATGAACATACGTTGGTGCGAAAAGCGCAAATCAATCCCAGAACAACAGCAAAGATCCTTGTGAAGATGCTGGAGGAAACAGGTACAATATATCTATAGCCACAGTAAAACGAGTCCTATATTAACATAAAGGCTGCTCAGCAAGCCACTGCTCCAAAACCGCCATTAAAAGAGCCAGACTATGGTTTGCAACTGCACATTGGGGACAAAGATCGGACTTTTTGGAGAAATGCCCTCAAACAAAAATAGAACTGTTTTGCCATAATGACCATCGTTATGTTTGCAAGGAAAAGGGGGAGGCTTGCAAGCCAAAGAACACCATCCCAACCGTGAAGCACGGGGTGGCAGCATCATGTTGTGGGGGTGCTTTGCTGCAGGAGGGACTGGTGAACTTCACAAAATAGATGGCTTCATGAGGAAAGAAAATGATGTGGATATATTGAAGCAACATCTCAAGACATCAGTCAGGAAGTTAAAGCTTGGTCGCAAGTGGGTCTTCCAAATGGACAATGACCCCAACCATACTTCCAAAGTTGTGGCAAAATGGCTGAAGGACAACAAAGTAAAGGTATTGGAGTGGCCATCACAAAGCCCTGTCCTCAATCCTATAGAAAATTGAAGAACTAAAAAAGTGTGTGCGAGGAATGGGCCAAAATTCACCCATCTTATTGTGGGAAGCTTATTGTGGGAAGCTTATTGTGGGAAGCTTGATGAAGGCTACCCAAAATGTTTGACCCAAGTTAAACCATTTAAAAGCAATGCTACCATATACTAATTGAGTGTATGTAAATTCATGACCCACTGTGAGTGTGATGAAAGAAATAAAAGCTCAAATAAATAATTCTCTTTACTATTATTCTGACATTTCACATTCTTAAAATAAAGTGGTGATCCTAACTGACCTAAGACAGGGAATTTTTACGTAGATTAATTGTCAGAAATGTATTTAGCTAAGGTGTATATAAACATCCGACTTCAACTGTACATTCTTATTCCATTCCTTTACTTAGATTTGCGTGTATTAGGTATTTGTTGTGAAGTTGTTAGATATTACTTGTTAGATTTTGCTGCACTTTCAGAACTAGAAGCACAAGCACTTCGCTACACTCGCATTAACATCTGCTAAACACGTGTATGTGACCAATACAACTTCAATTACACTACAACCTCTGTCTGGTACATTTTTATTAACAAATGATTTCAGAATATTAGAGAGCAGTTTTGAAATGTAAAAACCAAACAGGATAGTTGTGTTCTGTATGAGGACATTCCATGTCCCCATGCTCCTCCACTGTCACTTTGTTGTGTATTCTCCAACAGGCGACACCCCCATATCTCACCACTTTTATTACTTCTGTCATTTCAAGAGGATGGAGAGAAACAAGATATCAAGCAGGTGTGAAGCAGCAGCACAATCCCATTCTGATGGACTATGGGCTGTCTGTGTAATCTCAATGACATTTTAAAGTTGACCTGGTTGTCTTCCCTGTGGACCAACTGAGCACTCTGGACCGGTGGTTTGTGTGGATTACCGCCTTGTGTGTGCACTTTGGTCACTCCCCCCCTCCCTACACACTGGCCAGATTGTAGTCTCCTGTCAGTCAGGTAGGAAGGCTCTCCTGTCTCCTGTCAGTCAGGTAGGAAGGCTCTCCTGTCTCCTGTCAGTCAGGTAGGAAGGCTCTCCTGTCTCCTGTCAGTCAGGTAGGAAGGCTCTCCTGTCTCCTGTCAGTCAGGTAGGAAGGCTCTCCTGTCTCCTGGTCAGGTCAGGTAGTTAGGCTGCTGTCTCCTGTCTGTCTCCTGTCAGTCAGGTAGGAAGGCTCTCCTGTCTCCTGTCAGTCAGGTAGGAAGGCTCTCCTGTCTCCTGTCAGTCAGGTAGGAAGACTCTCCTGTCTCCTGCCCTGTCTCCTGTCAGTCAGGTAGGAAGGCTCTCCTGTCTCCTGCCCGGTCTCCTGTCAGTCAGGTAGTTAGGCTGTCCTGTCTCCTGTCAGTCAGGTAGGCTGTCCTGTCTCCTGTCAGTCAGGTAGGCTTTCCTGTCTCCTGTCAGTCAGGTAGGCTGTCCTGTCTCCTGTCAGTCAGGTAGGCTCCAGTCTCCTGTCTCCTGTCAGTCAGGTAGTTAGGCTGTCCTGTCTCCTGTCAGTCAGGTAGGCTGTCCTGTCTCCTGTCCTGTCTCCTGTCAGGTAGGCTGTCCTGTCTCCTGTCCTGTCTCCTGTCAGTCAGGTAGGCTGTCCTGTCTCCTGTCAGTCAGGTAGGCTGTCCTGTCTCCTGTCAGGTCTCCTGTCAGTCAGGTAGGCTGTCCTGTCTCCTGTCAGTCAGGTAGGCTGTCCTGTCTCCTGTCAGTCAGGTAGGCTGTCCTGTCTCCTGTCAGTCAGGTAGGCTGTCCTGTCTCCTGTCAGTCAGGTAGGCTGTCCTGTCTCCTGTCAGTCAGGTAGGCTGTCCTGTCTCCTGTCAGTCAGGTAGGCTGTCCTGTCTCCTGTCAGTCAGGTAGGCTGTCCTGTCTCCTGTCAGTCAGGTAGGCTGTCCTGTCTCCTGTCAGTCAGGTAGGCTGCCCTGTCTCCTGTCAGTCAGGTAGGCTGTCCTGTCTCCTGTTAGTCAGGTAGGCTGCCCTGTCTCCTGTTAGTCAGGTAGGCTGTCCTGTCTCCTGTTAGTCAGGTAGGCTGTCCAGTTTCCTGTCAGTCAGGTAGGCTGTCCAGTCTCCTGTCAGTCAGGTAGGCTGTCCTGTCTCCTGTCAGTCAGGTAGGCTGTCCAGTCTCCTGTCAGTCAGGTAGGCTGTCCAGTCTCCTGTCAGTCAGGTAGGCTGTCCTGTCTCCTGTCAGTCAGGTAGGCTGTCCAGTCTCCTGTCAGTCAGGTAGGCTGTCCAGTCTCCTGTCAGTCAGGTAGGCTGTCCTGTCTCCTGTCAGTCAGGTAGGCTGCCCTGTCTCCTGTTAGTCAGGTAGGCTGCCCTGTCTCCTGTCAGTCAGGTAGGTCCTGTCTCCTGTCAGTCAGGTCTGTCCTGTCTTGTCAGTCAGGTAGGCTGTCTCCTGTCAGTGTAGGCTGTCCTGTCTCCTGTTAGTCAGGTAGGCTGTCCTGTCTCCTGTTAGTCAGGTAGGCTGTCCTGTCTCCTGTTAGTCAGGTAGGCTGTCCAGTCTCCTGTTAGTCAGGTAGGCTGCCCAGTCTCATTTCAGTCATAAGAGGGAATGGAGGAGACTCCCACACACCTGACAAAGCATCCATTAAGAGCCTTAAGCCTGATTTGATTACATCATGATCGCAAGCAATCAAGGCCGACTAGCTGCAGGGGGTTTGTCCCTCCTTCTTCCTCAGCTGTCCATGTCCTCCCAACCTCTCATGGCCATAACAATATAGTGGTAGCACTGTCTGGGCCACACACACTTTACGTACAAAACTATGTGGACATCCCTTAAAATCAGGGGATTCCACTATTTCAGAAACACCCGTTGCTGACAGGTGTATAAAACAAGCACACCGCCATGCAATCTCCATAGATACATTGGCAGTAGAATGGCCTCACTGAAGAGCTCAGTGACTTTCAACGTGGCACCGTCATAGGATACCACCTTTCCAACAAGTCAGTTGGTCAAATTTCTACCCTACTAGAGCTGCCCCGGTCAACTGTAAGTGCTGTTATTGTAAAGTGGAAAGTCTAGGAGCAACAACGGCTCAGCCGCAAAGCGGTAAGCCACACAAGCTCACAGATGGGACTGCCGAATGCTGTAGCTTGTAAAAAAACATCTGTCCTTGGTTGCAACACTCATTACCGACTACCAAACTGCCTGGAAGCAACATCTCCACAATAACTTTTCATCAGGAGCTTCATGAAATGGATTTCCATGGCCGAGCAGCCGCACACAAGCCTAAGATCACCATACATAATGAATCCCGTTTCATCATCTTGCAGATCAACGGACTAATCTGGGTTTGGCGGATGCTACCTGCCCCAATGCGTAGTGCCAATTGTTAAGTTTGGTGCAGGAGGAATCATGGTCTGATGCTGTTTTTCATGGTTTGGGATAGGCCCCTTAGTTCCAGTGAAGATAAATCTTAATGCTACAGCATACAATTGAATTCTAGATGATTCTGTACTTCCAAATTTGGGGCAACAGTTTGGGGAAGGCTCTTTCCTGTTCAAGTATGACAATGCCTCCATGCACAAAGCGAGGTCCATACAGAAATGGTTTGTCGAGATCGGTGTGGAAGAACTTGACTGGCCTGCACAGAGCCCTGACATCAACCTCATCGAACACATTTGGGATGAATTGGAATGCTGACTGCGAGCCAGGCCTAATCGCCGAACATCATTGCCCGACTTCACTAATGCTCTTGTGGCTGAATGGAAGCAAGTCCCTGCAGCAATGTTCCAGCATCTAGTGGAAAGCCTTCCCAGAAGAGTGGAGGCTGTTGTAGCAGCAAAAGGGGGGACCAACTCCATATTAATACTCATGATATTGGAATGAGATTTGCGACGAGCAGGTGTCCACATACATTTGGTCATGTAGTGTAGTATTGTACAGGGCTCATGTTAGACTTGAAATAAATAGGAATACCTCTCCCCTAGAAGGAGGAACTCTCCCTTAGCAGAGCAGACTGCACTGTACTATATTGTACTACTATACTGTACTGTGTTGTACAATACTGTATTGAATTACATGGTATTGTATTATACAATAATGTATTGTACTGTATTATCTATATAACCCAGCCTAAACAGGACAATTTCCCAGTGATCTATCTGTTTGGTAACAAAATGTCAACAAATAGTAGATGGGTCCTCCCAGCTCAAGCTATGGCTAGTAGCTGTCCCAGATTCCCATTAGATCAATATTAAACTACACCCTCTGGTGAATAGGGTATTCCCATCTGTTCTTCATGTTATGGAAAGTGATGAGGGACTAATGACTTGAGCTAATGCTGACCTAAACTAATAATGCCTAGTTCAACTGGGGTTGTTGTTGCTGAAGTGTTGTTGGCTCCTGGTTCAGTGCTGGTGAGTAAATGTTCTGAGCAGTTGTGATTGAGGTGACATCCCCTCTCTAGGGTCCCTACTCTGTGCCCTTACACTGTGCTATCCTGTTTGAGAGACGTAACTGGGAAGCGCTCATCATCTCTGAGCTCTTAATCCCAGGAGATGGAGCGGGCTGTCCTCGGGACCTGCGTGATGGATGCCTGGCCAGCCGCACTCACAGGTCCCCTACACCGAGCAATCAACCGTAACCATCTCCACTGAGACACACATATCCCATAACATCCTAATGTTAGACACCATGGACACCTCCCTTGTCACATTGAAAGGAATCAAAACAACTTGCCTAAGCAAGTAGACTTGCCTTGCTTACTCTGTCACACCCACGCTGATGAATGCCTAGCTGGGGGTCAAACGGATACACCTTGGCGCTTACTAAACCAAACCTACTGCGGGCAACGAAACAATGATCACCTAACCTCTCATACCCACCACCGTTATTACATATTTCAACCAGTGGTAAACACTAATCTGATGAGCAACTATGCAGATGTTCATCCTGCCTGGCTACCTGCCTGCCTTCCTGGCTGGTGTACCTGTAGGCCCATCCTGTCCAGCTGACGACCAGTGTAATCCCACACTGAGAGAGTCTATTCTGTCATGAAACCAGATAGCATCTCATCTCTCATGTTATGAAACATTTGTCATGTTCCAGAGGGCAGTATGATTTACACTGTTGTAAACCCCCACAGCACACTGCAAGCCTGACCTTATCACCACTGAACAATTTCAGGCAAGAGGCAATTTCCTTGGAAATGTGTAAACCATGAAGATGAGAGTTAATGTTTAAGCCCGTACTGTTTTGTCTCTCTCTCCTTACTCTGTGTGACCCGTTCGACTTTTGCACGCCCTTCATGCCAATGGTAGTCAGTGTGAGCAGTTGAGTTGCTTTCGGTTGCACTCTGGTGAAAGGCAAACCATTAACATGGTGAGAGGAGGCGGATGTTGTTGGGCCAGATAGAGCAACGACTTGTAAATCCTTCGAACAGAATTTGTCAAAGATTAAGTCCTTGAGATAAGACTGACACCAAAGGATCAAAGTCAAAGAAAAAGAGAGTAGTTTACTATTAGCCACTCAATGGTGCTTTACTAACTCTATATCCTGCTTCTATACCACCTGAGTTAAGTCTGTAGATTTAGTTAGCATACAAACTATGTTTGGGGAGCCTCACCTACATTTTTTGTGCTCCTGTATTTTGACCATGGGCGGTTTTCTGTCACAGCTATTGATGTGATGACCGCAGTCCCCTGAGCTGGCAGCCCATCTGCTCAATCATACATCAGATTGCTTTCATGAGGAACGCTATGCAACATGTGCTCTGGGACGCAGGTGGAAAGTTGGTACTGGATGCATTTTTCAACGCAGTCATTTGGAGGAGGGCTCCTTAGTGCTCTCATTAATCATCCAGATTTGGGGTTGGAGCGGTTCTGCTTTTTACACATCTGTCTGTACAGCTATGAGAGAGAGAGAGAGAGAGAGAGAGAGAGAGAGAGAGAGAGAGAGAGAGAGAGAGAGAGAGAGAGAGAGAGAGAGAGAGAGACTCCAATATGAATCACAACTCAACCACAGGACTTTCTGTCATTTCTGAGTTATTAGTAATTCACACATGCAGTTTAAGCCTGGAAAACATGAAGGGTCATGGTCTAGTATAATGACTTAGTGTGTGTGTGTGTGCAGGCCATGGAGAAATAGGAGGAAGGCAGAGAGTGTGTGTGCAGGCCATGGAGAAATAGGAGGAAGGCAGAGAGTGTGTGTGTGTGTGTGCAGGCCATGGAGAAATAGGAGGAAGGCAGAGAGTGTGTGTGTGTTCAGGCCATGGAGAAATAGGAGGAAGGCAGAGAGTGTGTGTGTGTTCAGGCCATGGAGAAATAGGAGGAAGGCAGAGAGTGTGTGTGTGTGTTCAGGCCATGGAGAAATAGGAGGAAGGCAGAGAGTGTGTATGTGTGTGTGCAGGCCATGGAGAAATAGGAGGAAGGCAGAGAGTGTGTGTGCAGGCCATGGAGAAATAGGAGGAAGGCAGAGAGTGTGTGTGTGTGTGTGCAGGCCATGGAGAAATAGGAGGAAGGCAGAGAGTGTGTGTGTGTGTGTGTTCAGGCCATGGAGAAATAGGAGGAAGGCAGAGAGTGTGTGTGTGTGTTCAGGCCATGGAGAAATAGGATGAAGGCAGAGAGTGTGTGTGTGTGTTCAGGCCATGGAGAAATAGGAGGAAGGCAGAGAGAGTGTGTGTGTGTGCAGGCCATGGAGAAATAGGAGGAAGGCAGAGAGTGTGTGTGTGTGTTCAGGCCATGGAGAAATAGGATGAAGGCAGAGAGTGTGTGTGTGTGCAGGCCATGGAGAAATAGGAGGGAGGCAGAGAGTGTGTGTGTGTGCAGGCCATGGAGAAATAGGAGGGAGGCAGAGAGTGTGTGTGTGTGTGTTCAGGCCATGGAGAAATAGGAGGGAGGCAGAGAGTGTGTGTGTGTGTTCAGGCCATGGAGAAATAGGAGGAAGGCAGAGAGTGTGTATGTGTGCAGGCCATGGAGAAATAGGAGGAAGGCAGAGAGTGTGTATGTGTGCAGGCCATGGAGAAATAGGAGGAAGGCAGAGAGTGTGTGTGTGTGTTCAGGCCATGGAGAAATAGGAGGAAGGCAGAGAGTGTGTATGTGTGCAGGCCATGGAGAAATAGGATGAAGGCAGAGAGTGTGTTTGTGTGTGTGTGAACGAGCCCTGTCCACCGTAGCTACCCACTGGGCACATACTGGTTGAATTCTACCTAATTTCAATGAAATGACAATGAACCAACACAAAATAGACGTTGAATTGACGTCTGTGCCCACGGCGTGTGTACAAGATTTGTGTTCTATGTGCCTGTGGATGATTGGATGACAGTTCCAGGTAGTGCAGATAAATATGTCCACAAGCCTGTTGTCATGACAAAGTGTCGCATGAATGTGCAGTCTTTGTACCCTGGTAAGTTTTTTGTGTAGTTAGCTTTGAACTGCTTGTACTATGTACTGTCAATAATCAAGAGGCAAGGAAGTTGCAAATGCCCTTTGGTTTCCTGAGCACATGTAAGTGTAAGTGACTGATGTGAAGGACGTGTGTTAACATTATGGGTCTGGATTGGTCGGCATTACTGCCAGAGACCCTCCCAGTGGTTTCTTTGACTGACAGGTGTCATTTACCCAATAAGACCCAAGGTCAAAGGCAGAGGACGACGGGGGCCTGGATGACTGTGACTAAGCTGATGCAGGGACACTGTGTTCTGCCTCCTGTTATGGGTAACCTGAAATACTACATGCTGTTGTCAGGTCTCCAGGACTCTGGCAGCCATCCAGTCAGGTCAGCTGTCTGTGGTTGAATTGCTCCATGTCTCTCTTATGTGTGTTTCATGTGTGTGTGTAAACTTGCAACGTGTGTGTGTGTAAACATGCAACGTGTGTGCCGAGCAGCAGTTGTGTGTTTCTCTTCTTCTGGACTGATATTCTGGAGTCCACAGGGCTACTAAATCATTCAGAACCCAACATCTATTCTTATCTCTAACCTTACACCAACCTCTAGGCTACTCTCTCTCTCTCTCTCTCTCTCTCTCTCTCTCTCTCTCTCTCTCTCTCTCTCTCTCTCTCTCTCTCTCTCTCTCTCTCTCTCTCTCTCTCTCTCTCTCTCTCTCTCTCTCTCTCTCTCTCTCTCTCTCTCTCTCTCTCTCTCTCTCTCTCTCTCTCTCTCTCTCTCTCTCTCTCTCTCTCTCTCTCTCTCTCTCTCTCTCTCTCTCTCTCTCTCTCTCTCTCTCTCTCTCTCTCTCTCTCTCTCTCTCTCTCTCTCTCTCTCTCTCTCTCTCTCTCTCTCTCTCTCTCTCTCTCTCTCTCTCTCTCTCTCTCTCTCTCTCTCTCTCTCTCTCTCTCTCTCTCTCTCTCTCTCTCTCTCTCTCTCTCTCTCTCTCTCTCTCTCTCTCTCTCTCTCTCTCTCTCTCTCTCTCTCTCTCTCTCTCTCCTGGAATAAGGCTGATTAAAAGGGGGTTGAGGTTCACCTTTTGAGAGTTGTATTTTCCAGCATACTGGTATCCATTCCCCTTTTGTGACTTACACACACAGCTATTTCAGGCTGAGATCACATGACAATATGCCATGGTGTTCCCCCTGGTCGGTCGCTGTGGGTCAGTTTGTCCATGTGTCTAACTGTAGGTAGGCAGAGCCTCACTAACATGCACTACACTGTGTTTAAACGTTAAACAAATACTGCTTTCATGGAATGATGCGTGTGGGTGTGTGTGAAAGCTTGGGTCCATTGAGTTCTGTATACAAAAGAGTGCTTGCCAGATGAGGGCTGGGATCAGAGAGGACAGTAAAGGGAAGTAATGGAGAGGCCTAGTCCCTGCTAAGTAAAGGACTGTCTACACTGCCAGGTTCAAGCCCCAGGGCCCTGAGCCCTCACATGACTCACTGTCCTCCTTGAGCACAGCCTGCAGAGAGGGTCGGCACCGTGACCCAACAGGGGCCCCCTGGCCCTCTCACAGCCCCCTCAGACCAAGGCCCCAGCCCACCACACCTGGAAAGGGTTAAAAGTGGTGGGAGGACCTTTTTTTCATTAAACAAGAAAATCCAAACTTAACCGTTACACATCGTTAAGAAAACAGAAGGCTGGCGTTGGAGGGGGACTGAGAGGGTGTGGCGCTCTGGGAGGCGTGGCCCACTCTTTACTCGGTGAGAACGCAGCGCTCTTGTACCTGAAGTAATGCATTGACCTAGACGTAGTGGTGTTTGATAGGAAAACTACTGCCAGCCAGGAAGACTTGGATGTTGGATAAGGCTCTCTGTTCCTTAGCAGTGAGACAGTATTTGTTGAAATGCCACTTCACATTCTCTGACAAACTCACAATTTCCGGAGGGTTAAATGTGTCAAACTCACAATCTCAGGAGGATCTAAATGTGTCAAACTCACAATCTCAGGAGGTGCTAAATGTGTCAAACTCACAATCTCAGGAGGATCTAAATGTGTCAAACTCACAATCTCAGGAGGTGCTAAATGTGTCAAACTCACAATCTCAGGAGGTGCTAAATGTGTCAAACTCACAATCTCAGGAGGTGCTAAATGTGTCAAACTCACAATCTCAGGAGGTGCTAAATGTGTCAAACTCACAATCTCAGGAGGATCTAAATGTGTCAAACTCACAATCTCAGGAGGATCTAAATGTGTCAAACTCACAATCTCAGGTGTACTAATGCACAATATACCATCAAAGTGTGTGTTTCTACCAGTGTTACTCCATTTCCAGTGTTTCCTTATTCTAACCTCTGGGCTGCTCCTTGGGAATGTATATTGATCTCAAGTGGGGAGGATTCAGTGTATAACTGGGTTAGTGGCCTTGAAATGGCCTTGCCATGTAATTAGATTGGAGCTTATCACCACCACCAGTATCCTATTATAGTGGCTATCGATTGTACAGCTACCAGTAGCAAGGGGCTGGGGCTAGGGAGTTTCTCCTATTGACTGTAAGGAGGAACCCACAACCCTCCCACCAACTCTGCCACCAGCCCCCATGGGATATAGTAGTGATCCTGGATCTGCTTCTGCTGGGATTTTGGTTAGGGATAGGGAGTGGAGCAGCATTCACTTCCATTCCCAGTCTCCTTCAAGCGTAGTAAAGTCATACAGCGTGCTTCCCTCCATGCTGTCGACCGTTCACCTTGGCATAAGGAAGCCAGGGCCCTAGAAGCCTCCTCACCAAAAACTGAACGGCTCCTTAAGCTGTGTTCTGGAATCTGTTAGAACACAATCTCACAGCGTGAGAAAGGAGCGGCACTCAGTGGGCTGCTGTGTTAAAATGTAAATGATGCCTGGAGGTCACTCTCCCCTCCACCCTCTACCAGGCAGCTGACTCTTAGATATGGAGCGACACTCCTGGAATGTTGGAACAAGCCTCTCGTGTGGAACTAACCTTCCTCCAGTTGCAGTTGTCCTTGAGAGAGAGAGAGAAAATACGTCTGCTGACAGATGCTTTTCTTGCTGGGCTGTAGGAACCTGCTGGCTGACCCCTGACATCCTACAGCCCTGGAGGATTACTAAAGGAATGAAGAGGAAAACACCTTTGTCCGTCTCTCTCAAGCCTGGATTAAACAGTTAAACTTGTCTGAGAGGATCCAACACAAGTCATTTGGTGACATTGTAAAAATCAGTCCAGCTGTTTGGTTGTAATTAAACAATACTCAGTCCAGCTGTTTAGTTCTAATACTTCAACACACAGTCCAGCTGTTTATTTCTAATACTACAATACACATTCCAGCTGTTTAGTTCTAATTAAACAATACACAGTCCAGCTGTTTAGTTCTGTTTAGTTCTAATAAAACAATACACAGTCCAGCTGTTTAGTTCTAATACTACAATACACAGTCCAGCTGTTTAGTTCTAATTAAACAATACACAGTCCAGCTGTTTAGTTCTAATACTTCAACACACAGTCCAGCTGTTTATTTCTAATACTACAATACACATTCCAGCTGTTTAGTTCTAATTAAACAATACACAGTCCAGCTGTTTAGTTCTAATAAAACAATACACAGTCCAGCTGTTTAGTTCTAATACTTCAACACACAGTCCAGCTGTTTAGTTCTAATACTTCAACACACAGTCCAGCTGTTTATTTCTAATACTACAATACACATTCCAGCTGTTTAGTTCTAATTAAACAATACACAGTCCAGCTGTTTAGTTCTAATAAAACAATACACAGTCCAGCTGTTTAGTTCTAATACTACAATACACAGTCCAGCTGTTTAGTTCTAATTAAACAATACACAGTCCAGCTGTTTAGTTCTAATACTTCAACACACAGTCCAGCTGTTTATTTCTAATACTACAATACACATTCCAGCTGTTTAGTTCTAATTAAACAATACACAGTCCAGCTGTTTAGTTCTAATAAAACAATACACAGTCCAGCTGTTTAGTTCTAATAAAACAATACACAGTCCAGCTGTTTAGTTCTAATTCAACAATACACAGTCCAGCTGTTTAGTTCTAATTAAACAATAAACAGTCCAGCTGTTTAGTTCTAATTAGACAATACACAGTCTGGCTGTTTGGTTCTAATAAAGCAATACACAGTCCAGCTGTTTAGTTCTAATAAAACAATACACAGTCCAGCTGTTTAGTTCTAATAAAACAATACACAGTCCAGCTGTTTAGTTCTAATTCAACAATACACAGTCCAGCTGTTTAGTTCTAATAAAACAATACACAGCCCAGCTGTTTAGTTCTAATTAGACAATACACAGTCCAGCTGTTAAGTTCTAATTAAACAATACACAGTCCAGCTGTTTAGTTCTAATTAGACAATACACAATCCGGCTGTTTGGTTCTAATTCAACAATACACAGTCCAGCTGTTAATGTTCTAATTAAACAATACACAGTCCAGCTGTTTAGTTCTAATTAGACAATACACAATCCGGCTGTTTGGTTCTAATTCAACAATACACAGTCCAGCTGTTTGGTTTTAATAAAGCAATACACAGACCAGCTGTTTGGTTCTAATACTACAATACACAGTCCAGCTGTTTAGTTCTAATACCACAATACACAGTCTGGCTGTTTGGTTCTAATTCAACAATACACAGTCCAGCTGTTTAGTTCTAATAAAACAATACACAGTCCAGCTGTTTAGTTCTAATACTACAATACACAGTCCGGCTGTTTAGTTCTAATAAAACAATACACAGTCCAGCTGTTTAGTTCTAATACTACAATACACAGTCCGGCTGTTTAGTTCTAATACTTCAATACACAGTCCAGCTGTTTAGTTCTAATACTACAATACACAGACCAGCTGTTTAGTTCTAATAAAACAATACACAGTCCAGCTGTTTAGTTCTAATTAAACAATACACAGTCCAGCTGTTTATTTCTAATACTACAATACACAGTCAGGCTGTTTGGTTCTAATACTACAATACACAGTCCAACTGGTGCTCTGTCCCTGTGGTATGTAATTATTAGATCCATGTAGAGAATAGTACAGTATAGTATGGAAATAGGTTATACTGTATGTCCTTGTTCTATCTGTCCCAGTACACAAATGTGAGGATTTATGACAGAGTTTATGCCTACTTTCATTTTTACCATTTGTACAGTTCCTTAATGATCTCTATTTAACTCTAGCAAGGGATTAATCTTACACACAATAAATCCTCTGACTGCAGACAAAGATCAGCTAGGGGAAAATTGGATTTTCAACATTGATGCTATATTTAGAATTCTATAAAATATATGCAATGAATTTTACACCACCAGGTTTCTATGGAAATGCATCACACACAACCAGTAAGCAACACATAACTGCATACCGATTACAAACTTTGAGCGCTTATCATCATGGTTTGCGTTTTCTACACCACCATCAAGTAGAATACGTCAATCTCGACAAACTGAAATGAGATCCCTCCCTACTAAGTATTGAAGGCTTGGCTGGCGAATCTCCGAAGCTCATTCAACTTTTTGGTGTTTTGTAACAGATGTCTCTTTCCATTAATCGAATTGCCTTCATGCAGTTTGGATGCAGGAATTATATTAGAGTGGAATGGATGAACATGCACAGGTAGCCTACACAAGACTTTTGAAGTAACTTAATTAGATTAAAACATTGTGACTCATTGTGTTTTTGCCACACAGATGGTACACATTTTAAAAGTTTTAATGACAAACATTTTGGTTATATTGAAGCGTTAGGTTCTAGGTGAGGAGTAACCACTCGGAAAGGAGGCAGAACGGGTGTTAACCTCTAGAGTAGAGGTGGGCAATTCCAGTCATCGAGGGCCTGACTGGTGTCACAGTTTTGCCCAGGCCCCAGCTAACACACCTGACTCTAATAATCACTAAATCATGATCTTCAGGTCAGAGTGCAATTTGATGAATCAGCTGTGTTTGCTAGGGACGGAGAAACAGTGTGACACCAATCAGGCCCTCAAGGACTGGAGTAGCCCACCCCTGCTCTACAGGATCGGTGGGTCCCCCACGGGACAGTTGAGCTAACGTGGGGTATTGTGATTAGCATGAGGTTGTAAGTAATAAGAACATTTCCCAGTACATAGACGTATCTGATATTGGCAGAAAGCTTGTTAATCTAACTGCACTGTCCAATTCACAGTAGCTATTACAGTGAAACAATACCACGCTATTGTTTGTTGAGAGTACACCGTTATGAACTTGAAAATGTATTAATAAACCAATTAAGCACATTTGGGCTGTCTTGACACAATTTTTTTAACAGACATACAATGGTTCATTGGATCAGTTTAAAACCTTGAACATACATTGCTGCCATCTAGTGGTCTAAATCTAAATTGCGCCTGGGCTGGAAAAATACATTATGGCCTTTCTCTTGCATGTCAAAGATGATGGTACATCTTCTGTATTACCTTTTACCAGATCTAATGTGTTATATTCTCCTACATTAATTTAACATTTCCAAAAACTTCAAAGTTTTTCCTTTCAAATGGTATGAACAATATGAATATCATTGCTTCAGATCCTGAGCTACAGGAAGTCAGATTTGGGTATGTCATTTTAGGTCAATAAAATAAAAAAAGGATCAGATCCTTCAGAGGTTTTTAAACTCTCCTGAATAACTGGGCATGTTGGTAGCATAGGCCTATGGACACACTATATAGGACGATCGGCATCTGCAGTTTACAGGCTAGAGTAGAATTGTACTCACTTGAAAACAATGATGCTGTTATGGATTGCATTGTGGTGTTGTAGGCTAGTGTCACGGTCGTCCTCCTCTTCATCTGAAGAGGAGAGGCGAGAAGGATCGGAGGACCACTATGCAGCGTGATATGTGTTCATGTTGAATGTTTAATTAAAGAAAGAACGGAACACTGAAACACTATACAAAAACAGTAAACAAAATAACAACCGTGAAGCTAATGTGAGCTGCGCTGAAACAAGCCATCAACATAGACAATCACCCACAAACAAACAGTGAAACCCAGGCTACCTAAGTATGATTCTCAATCAGAGACAACTAATGACACCTGCCTCTGATTGAGAACCATACTAGGCCGAAATTATAGAAAAACAAACATAGACTGCCCACCCAAATCATGCCCTGACCATACTAAATAAATACACAACAAAGGAAATAAAGGTCAGAACGTGACAGTACCCCCCCCAAAGGTGCGGACTCCGGCCGCAAAACCTTAACCTATAGGGGAGGGTCTGGGTGGGCGTCTGTCCGCGGTGGCGGCTCTGGCGCGGGACGCGGACCCCACTTCACCATTGTCTTAGTCCGCTTTATTGTCCGCCTCCGTGGCTTACTAACCATGGCCACCCTTCTCAGTGACCTCACTGGACAGAGGGGCAGCTCTGGACAGAGGGGCAGAAGCTCTGGACAGAGGGGCAGAAGCTCGGGACAGAGGGGCAGAAGCTCGGGACAGAGGTGCTACGGCGCCTCTGGGCTGAGGGGCTCCGGCAGCAGCGCCGGACAGGCGGGAGACTCCGGCAGCAGCGCCGGACAGGCGGGACCACCTGCAGGGAGGAGACAGAGACAGCCTGGTGCGTGGGGCTGCCACAGGAACCACCAGGCTGGGGAGACCTTCAGGAGGCTTGGTGTTAGGAGGAGCCTGAAGGACCTGGCTGTGGGGGAGCACTGGAGCTCTGGTGCGCAGCCTTGGCTCCACTTCCCCAGGCTGGACAACTACTCTAGCCCGGACCCTCCAGATTGCAGGCAAAGGTTGAACCGGGCTGTGGGTAAGCACGGGAGGACGCACTGCACCCTCCCAGCGCCCCGGAGACACAGCGCGCAGAGCCGGCGCAGGATACCCTGGACCAAAACTGCATACCGGCGACCAGACCCGCTGAGCAGGCACCATACGCCCTGGCTCAATGCACACACTCGCATGGCACTTTCGGGGGGCTGCCCTATAGCGCACCGGGCTATGGGCACATACTGGCGACACCATGTGCTTAATCGCATAACACGGTGCCTTACCAGTCATGCGCTGCTTATAATAAGCACGAGGAGTGAGTTCAGGTCTGCTACCTGGCTTAGTACCACACCTCGTCTCCCCCCCCCCGAAAGTGCCATTTTTGGGGCTGCCTCTCGTACCTGTCGCGCTGCCGTGCTGCCTCCTCATATCGCCGCCGCTCAGCTTTCGCTGCCTCCAGCTCTGCTTTGGGGCGGCGATATTCCCCAGCCTGTGCCCATGGTCCCTCTCCGTTCAGTATCTCCTCCCATGTCCAGGAGTCCTGTGATGCTGGCCTCTGTTGTTGATGCTGCTGCTGTCGTTGCTGTCTTTTACCACGCCGCTCGGTCCTTGGTGGGTGGGGATTCTGTCACGGTCGTCCTCCTCTTCATCTGAAGAGGAGAGGCGAGAAGGATCGGAGGACCAAAATGCAGCGTGATATGTGTTCATGTTGAATGTTTAATTAAAGAAAAGAACGGAACACTGAAACACTATACAAAAACAGTAAACAAAATAACAACCGTGATGCTAATGTGAGCTGCGCTGAAACAAGCCATCAACATAGACAATCACCCACAAACAAACAGTGAAACCCAGGCTACCTAAGTATGATTCTCAATCAGAGACAACTAATGACACCTGCCTCTGATTGAGAATCATACTAGGCCGAAACATAGAAATACCCAAATCAAAGAAAAACAAACATAGACTGCCCACCCAACTCACGCCCTGACCATACTAAATAAATACAAAACAAAGGAAATAAAGGTCAGAACGTGACAGCTAGTGTAGGGAGGACAATTCAATTGTCCCTAAACAAGATCAACAGGGGAGCTTTTTGAGCCAAGTCTTCAGTGTTCTTTCATACGCAGTGACACACCTGGCCTCTACTCTGCTTATCAACTATTACTCTATCTTGTGGATTTATATTGAACATTGGTGCAGATTTGAATTATTTTATGGTATGATTTCTAGTGAACCTATTGCAGATCTGGAAAAATGATCCACCTACCACTATTGTCACTATGGATAGAGAGCAGGGTAGACTGGTAGATTATATTCATAGACAGTAAACTTGTATTCTACCGGTTGTAGAGTATATTTTAGACTGTAGACTGGTATAATATATTATAGACAGTAAACTTGTATTCTACCGGTTGTAGAATATATTTTAGACAGTATACTGGTATACTATATTATAGACAGTATACTGGTATACTATATTATAGACAGTATACTGGTATACTATATTATAGACAGTATACTGGTATACTATATTATAGACAGTATACTGGTATACTATATTATAGACAGTATACTGGTATACTATATTATAGACAGTATACTGGTATACTATATTATAGACAGTATACTGGTATACTATATTATAGACAGTATACTGGTATACTATATTATAGACAGTATACTGGTATACTATATTATAGACAGTGTAATGTAGACATAGGGAGACAGGAAGAAAGCGCAGTTAGTGAGTTTAATGACGAAGAACACTGAACTATACAAAACAAGAAAAGCGTCTAAACATGGAAACGTAATCAGTATTGCCTGGTGGGTGATAACAACGGGACAGGCTTCAATGTTCTTTGAACCTGGGCGGTATGACAAGGTGAAGTTGAATCTAGTAAAGCAAAGGGCCCACCTTGCTTGTCGCCGGTTCAGCTGCCTCGCTGTCCGTTTGTACTTTAACTTCCGATGGTCAGTGAGGATGAGAAACGGGTCCGTGGCGCCCTCCAACCAGTGTCTCCACTCCTCTAATGCTAACTTCACCGCCAGGAGCCCCCGATCACTGACGTCATAGTTCCTCTCTGCAGGAGAGAGTTTTTGTGGATTACCTTGGCGTTGTAACAGGATGGCCCCCACGCCCACTTCTGAGGCATCCACCTCCACCACAAAGGGCAGTGTAGGGTCTAGATGTTTCAGCAAAGGGGCGGAGGCGAAAAGCCCCTTCAGCAGGCGGAAGGCCTCATCAGCTGCAGGATTCCATGCTAACTTACAGGGACCACCTCTGAGGAGTGTGGTGAGAGGAAAGGCGATGGAGCTGAAGTTCCTGATGAAGCGGCGGTAAAAGTTGTCAAACTCCTAGACTACCAGGACTACCCGGACATGGGCGATGTGCTCCTCCAAGGTGGCGAAGTAGGTCAGGGTGTCGTCGATATACACGACCACCTGGCACCCAAGTATGTCCCAGAAACATTCCGTTCACGAATGCCTGGAACACTGAGCATTGGCTAAACCACAAGGTATCACTAAGTACTCGTAGTGCCCAGACACCGTGCTGAAGTCTTCCATTCATCAGGATGGGTTGCCATGACCGGTGATTAGTAGACCGGCAACTTTGAGTGTGGATGTGACAGACAATAGACTGGTAGACTATATTTTAGACAGTAGACTGGTAGACTATATTATAGAGAGTAGACGGGTAGACTATATTATAGAGAGTAGACTGGTATACTATATTATAGAGAGTTGTCGTATGACACTATCTATAAAATAATTTCTCCGTAATTAATATTACCTGATTGAGCTAATCATGTAAATGTAATTAACTAGAGAGTCGGGTACCATAAAATTATATTTATAGAGCTGTTATCTTCCGAATAAACTCTTAAAGACCTAGTAATATTTTACATCAATAGCAGTCAATATTAATCGTCATCTTAATTCAGTCTCATCTGAAAGTTGTAAATTCTTGGATATCTGCACGAACCCTGGCTAACAAGCTGAATCAGTAATGCAAAATTAGGTTTAATTATTTATTTACTAAATACCTAACTAATCACACAGAATTATGCATGCACATAATTAAATCATAACTTGATTACGAATTACGTCATAAAGGAAAACGTCCCTTGCGGGCGGAACAGATATGACAGCTGGTTACACAAAAGAAAAGGGCTGGGTTTGAGTGAAAGAGCGGGAAGACTGAGTAACAAAGGGAGAAGCTATGCTATTGTAAATACAGTATCTTATGCATTTTAAATTACCGCCCATTTGGAATAGGAAAATGCAATAAATATTTACTCTGAGCTGCGCTTCGGTAGGTTGGTGGTAGATGGAAGGCCGTGTTGTCCAACCGAGTCCTTTGTCCATTTGGTTGTCAATTGGATATGTTGTAGTAACGTCTGTCACGCCCTGGTCGAAGTATTTTGTGTTTATCTTCATGTATTGGGTCAGGCCAGGGTGTGGCATGGGGTTTTTGTATTGTGGTGTGTTTTGTCTTGGGGTTTTGGTGTTGGTATCTGGATTGTAGCTTAGTGGGGTATCTAGCAAAGTCTATGGCTGTCTGGAGTGGTTCTCAATCAGAGGCAGGTGTTTATCGTTGTCTCTGATTGGGAACCATATTTAGGCAGCCATATTCTTTGAGTTTGTTGTGGGTGATTGTCCTTAGTGTCTTTGTTCCTTGTTCTGCGTGTATGTGCACCAGTATTAGGCTGTTTCGGTTTTCATTACGTTTATTGTTTTGTAGGTTTTGTATTTTAGATTCGTGTTACGTTTGTTCATTAAACATGGATCGCAATCTACACACTGCATTTTGGTCCGACTCTCCTTCACACCTAGAAAACCGTTACAGAATCACCCGCCACCAACGGACCAAGCAGCGTGTCAACAGGCAGGAGCCACAGGAGAGATGGACATGGGAAGACGAACTGGACGGTAAAGGACCCTGGGCTAAGCCTGGAGAATATCGCCGCCCCAAGGAAGAACTGGAGGCGATGAAAGTGGAGAGGCGCTGGTATGAGGAGGCAGCACGGCGACGCGGATGGAAGCCTGAGAGTCAGGCCCAAAAATGTATTGGGGGCGGGGGCTCAGGGAGAGAGTGGCAGAGTCAGGAGTCAGACCTGAGCCAACACTCCCTGTTTATCGTGAGGAGCCAAGGAGGAGACCAGAGCCGGTGTTGGAGGTGAGCGAAGCAGAGACTGTGAAGGAGTTCATGGGGAAATTGGAGGAGAGAGAAATGAGGGAGTTGCTGTGTTGGTGCTTTAAGCATGGAATTCACCCGACAAAACGTGTCGGGATTTGATGTCACCTGAGTTAGCGCTCCATACTCGTCCTGAGGTGCGTGTTAGTCGGCTGGTGAAGTTGGTGCCAGCCTCAGGCACCAGGCCTCCTGTGCACATCCCTAGCCATGCACGTCCTGTGCCAGCACTGCTCTCAAGATCTCCAGTACGCCTTCACGGTCTAGCCCATCCTGTGCCACCTCCACACCCCAGCCCTCCGGTAGCAGCTCCCCGCATCAGGCTTCCTGTGCATGTCCTCGGTTCAGTTCCACCAGTGCCAGCACCACGCATCAGGCCTACAGTGCGCCTCGCCTCTCCAGCGCTGTCGGAGTCTCCCGCCTGTCTAGCACTATCAGAGCCTTTCTCCTCTCCTGCGCTACCGGAGTCTCCCGCCTGTTCAGCGCAGCTAGAGCCTTCTTCCTCTACAGCGCTGCTGGAGTCTCCTGTCTGTTCAGCGCAGCCAGAGCTGCCAGTCTGCATGGAGCAGCCAGAGCTGCCAGTCTACATGGAGCAGCCAGAGCTGCCAGTCTGCATGGAGCAGCCAGAGCTGTCAGTCTGCATGAAGCAGCCAGAGCTGTCAATCTGCATGAAGCAGCCAGAGCTGTCAGTCTGCAAGGAGCTGTCAGTCTGCAAGGAGCTGTCAGTCTGCACGGAGCCGCCAGAGCTGCTATTCTGTAAGAAGCCGCCAGAGCTGTCAGCCTACCTGGAGCAGTCAGAGCCGCCAGTCAGCATGGAGCAGCCAGATCTTTCAGTCTGCCAGGATCCGCCAGTCAGCCAGACTCTTCCAGATCTGCCAGTCAACCAGACTCTTCCAGATCTGCCACTCAACCAGAATCTTCCAGATCTGCCAGTCAACCAGAATCTTCCAGATCTGCCAGTCAACCAGACTCTTCCAGATCTGCCAGAACTGCCAGTCGGCCAGGATCTGCCAGTCAACCAGGATCTGCCAGTCAGCCAGGATCTGCCAGTCAGCCAGGATCTGCTGAGACCATCAGCCAGCCAGGATCTGTTAGATCTACCTGCCTGAGCTTCCTCTCACTCCTGAGCTTCCTCTCACTCCCGAGCTTCCTCTCACTCCCGAGCTTCCTCTCACTCCCGAGCTTTCTCTCACTCCCGAGCTTTCTCTCACTCCCGAGCTTTCTCTCACTCCCGAGCTTCCCCTCAGTCCCGAACTGCCTCAGTCCCGAGCTGTCCTTCAGTCCCGATCTGCTCCTCAGTCCAGTGGGGTTCTGGGTGAGGACTACTAGGCCATGGTCGGCGGCGAGGGTGGACTATCCAGGGACGCGAGGAGAGGGGACTAAGACATTGACTGAGTGGGGTCTACGTCCCGCGCCGGAGCCGCCACCATGGACAGACGCCCACCCGGACCCTCCCTATTGTTTTGAGGTGCGTTCGGGAGGCCGCACTTTAGGGGGGGGTTCTGTCACGCCCTGGTCGAAGTATTTTGTGTTTATCTTCATGTATTGGGTCAGGCCAGGGTGTGGCATGGGGTTTTTGTATTGTGGTGTGTTTTGTCTTGGGGTTTTGGTGTTGGTATCTGGATTGTAGCTTAGTGGGGTATCTAGCAAAGTCTATGGCTGTCTGGAGTGGTTCTCAATCAGAGGCAGGTGTTTATCGTTGTCTCTGATTGGGAACCATATTTAGGCAGCCATATTCTTTGAGTTTGTTGTGGGTGATTGTCCTTAGTGTCTTTGTTCCTTGTTCTGTGTGTATGTGCACCAGTATTAGGCTATTTCGGTTTTCATTACGTTTATTGTTTTGTAGGTTTTGTATTTTAGATTTGTGTTACGTTTGTTCATTAAACATGGATCGCAATCTACACGCTGCATTTTGGTCCGACTCTCCTTCACACCTAGAAAACCGTTACAACGTCGTTGTGTGATGGACGGGATACTCTGTCAGTTCCTTCCTAAACCTCGTTTGCAGCGGCTGTTGCTAACTCAACGGCTAGGAGATATCACTTCTGTAGTGAATAAGAGTGCAAAGTTCATACCATTCGCAACCCAAGCTCATGCTGATGTTGGCTTCGTTCTGTAGTTATTGTCTGAACCATTCTGACATTGGACCGTCGTCCTCACGTCCTCGAAACAGGAGGTTACATTGTCGTCAAGGCTTTATATAGGAAGGGAGAGGAGGGCGTGTTTGAAAAGTTTTATTGCCCATGTCCCTTCACAGGGGCGGGCCACTGATTGAGCATAGCCCTAACCTTATGAAAACCCAAATATCACATTTTAGAACCTAAAATCACATTTCATCCCATCACGAATAATTTCATATTCAAACATTTAAATTGAACAACAATTCCATGTGAATCCGATACCACCCTGTTGGAGTGGTTCTGTTGCCAGGCTGCCCAGGTATCTGGGTTGGATCTGGGTTGGGTTGTGCTTCTGTTGCCAGGCTACCCTGCTCTCTGGGTTGGGTCTGGGTTGGTTGTGGTTCTGGTAACAGGCTACCCTGCTCTCTGGGTTGGGTCTGGGTTGCGTTGTGGTTCTGGTGACAGGCTACCCTGCTCTCTGGGTTGGGTCTGGGTTGCGTTGTGGTTCTGGTGAAAGGCTACCCTGCTCTCTGGGTTGGGTCTGGGTTGGGTTGTGGTTCTGGTGACAGGCTTCCCTGCTCTCTGGGTTGGGTCTGGGTTGGGTTGTTGTTCTGGTGACAGGCTACCCTGCTCTCTGGGTTGGGTCTGGGTTGGGTTGTGGTTCTGGTGACAGGCTTCCCTGCTCTCTGGGTTGGGTCTGGGTTGCGTTGTGGTTCTTGCGACAGGCTACCCTGCTGTCCTTATTTCCCCCCCTGTACCCCCATCTCCCGGCCATCTAATGACAGAGCCAGGACTCACAGACACACACGCACACACACACAAAACACACACACACACACACACATCCTTACCCACCCACAGTGACATATACCAGCTTGGCATGCTGGCCACACATTCTCAGGGCAGGCCAAGGTCTTGTTGACTCTAGGTAGGGGAAGCTAGATAAGCTATAGTGACATGGAAGACGTTACAGCGACGCGAGATGAAAGTCATCTGACAGACACCCTTAACATTTTGATATCCAGAGTTTGGGATTATATGTTCCATAAGCATTTTTTTCAAAATTGAATTATTAACATAGCTTTGTTCTGTTCAATGTTCTCTACCTAAATACCCCAATTAATGTTGTTAAATTCAAAAGAATACAAAGTGAAAATTGCTGACACCTTTCAAACCAATGAGGGTTAGGAACATTAAAGCCAATTATCTCAGAATCCTCTTTCTGCAGATAGAACCTTATAGTCCAAAGTTAAGTGGATGCTGTTTATGCAATAGGTCGCTACACAATGAACTAAGAACTTTGCAGACTTGTCCAATCAAACACTATTCTCCATGTTATACAATATTAAACACCAAGTTCCCTTACATTCCCTAGAGTAATCACATTCTACTTGCAGTCTACCGCACACCAATCTAACTGAATGCGATAATTGAATGCAATTCGATTGAGATTATAGTCAGATTACACATTTCTTGAGAAAGGGTGTGTGCTTGTGGGATATTTGACTATAAGGAAGTGAAATGTATTTTTATGAAAGGCTAACATTGTGAACAGTGACAAGGCATTTTATGGTGGCTGGCAGGCTGCCTACGGGGAGCAGAGGTACTGTTGTGCCAGCCTCCACAATCTGGCCTGGTATGTTTCTGGTACTGCTGTGCCAGCCTCTACACTCTGGCCTGGTATGTATCTAGTGCCTGTGCCAGCCTCCACACTCTGGCCTAGTATGTATCTAGTACCTGTGCCAGCCTCCACACTCTGGCCTGGTATGTATCTAGTACCTGTGCCAGCCTCCACAATCTGGCCTGGTATGTTTCTGGTACTGCTGTGCCAGCCTCTACACTCTGGCCTGGTATGTATCTAGTACCTGTGCCAGCCTCCACACTCTGGCCTGGTATGTATCTAGTACCTGTGCCAGCCTCCACACTCTGGCCTGGTATGTATCTAGTACCTGTGCCAGCCTCCACACTCTGGCCTGATATGTATCTAGTACCTGTGCCAGCTTCCACACTCTGGCCTGATATGTATCTAGTACCTGTGCCAGCCTCCACACTCTGGCCTGGTATGTATCTAGTACCTGTGCCAGCCTCCACACTCTGGCCTGCTATGTATCTGGTACCTGTGCCAGCCTCCACACTCTGGCCTGGTATGTATCTAGTACCTGTGACAGCCTCCACACTCTGGCCTGCTATGTATCTGGTACCTGTGCCAGCCTCCACACTCTGGCCTGGTATGTATCTAGTACCTGTGCCAGCCTCCACACTCTGGCCTGGTATGCAATAGCATCGAATAGCCCCCGTGATATGCAACTGTTCAGGGAAGTCAGGAACCAATACACGCAGTCAGTCAGGAAAGCTAAGGCCAGCTTCTTCAGGCAGAAGTTTGCATCCTGTAGCTCCAACTCCAAAAAGTTCTGGGACACTGTGAAGTCCATGGAGAACAAGAGCACCTCCTCCCAGCTGCCCACTGCACTGAGGCTAGGAAACACGGTCTCCACCGATAAATGCATGATTATCGAAAACTTCAATAAGCACTTCTTAACTGCTGGCCATGCCTTCCGCCTGGCTACTCCAACCTCGGCCAACAGCTCCGCCCCCCCCGTAGCTCCTCACCCAAGCCTCTCCAGGTTCTCCTTTACCCAAATCCAGATAGCAGATGTTCTGAAAGAGCTGCAAAACCTGGACCCGTACAAATCAGCTGGGCTTGACAATCTGGACCCGCTATTTCTGAAACTATCTGCCGCCATTGTCGCAACCCCTATTACCAGCCTGTTCAACCTCTCTTTCATATCGTCTGAGATCCCCAAGGATTGGAAAGCTGCCGCAGTCATCCCCCTCTTCAAAGGGGGAGACACCCTGGACCCAAACTGTTACAGACCTATATCCATCCTGTCCTGCCTATCTAAGGTCTTCGAAAGCCAAGTCAACAAACAGGTCACTGACCATCTCGAATCCCACCGTACCTTCTCCGCTGTGCAATCTGGTTTCCGAGCCGGTCACGGGTGCACCTCAGCCACACTCAAGGTACTAAACGATATCATAACCGCCATCGATAAAAGACAGTACTGTGCAGCCGTCTTCATCGACCTCGCCAAGGCTTTCGACTCTGTCAATCACCATATTCTTATCGGCAGACTCAACAGCTGGCTGGTTGTAAGTCGCTCTGGATAAGAGCGTCTGCTAAATGACTTAAATGTAAATGTAAATGTTTTTCGGATGACTGCCTTGCCTGGTTCACCAATTACTTTGCAGACAGAGTTCAGTGTGTCAAATCGGAGGGCATGCTGTCCGGTCCTCTGGCAGTCTCTATGGGGGTGCCACAGGGTTCAATTCTCGGGCCGACTCTTTTCTCTGTGTATATCAATGATGTTGCTCTTGCTGCGGGCGATTCCCTGATCCACCTCTACGCAGACGACACCATTCTATATACTTTCGGCCCGTCATTGGACACTGTGCTATCTAACCTCCAAACGAGCTTCAATGCCATACAACACTCCTTCCGTGGCCTCCAACTGCTCTTAAACGCGAGTAAGACCAAATGCATGCTTTTCAACCGATCGCTGCCTGCACCCGCATGCCCGACTAGCATCACCACCCTGGATGGTTCCGACCTTAAATATGTGGACATCTATAAGTACCTAGGTGTCTGGCTAGACTGCAAACTCTCCTTCCAGACCCACATCAAACATCTCCAATCGAAAATCAAATCAAATCAAGAGTCGGCTTTCTATTCCGCAACAAAGCCTCCTTCACTCACGCTGCCAAGCTTACCCTAGTAAAACTGACTATCCTACCGATCCTCGACTTCGGCGATGTCATCTACAAAATGGCTTCCAACACTCTACTCAGCAAACTGGATGCAGTCTATCACAGTGCCATCCGTTTTGTCACTAAAGCACCTTATACCACCCACCACTGCGACTTGTATGCTCTAGTCGGCTGGCCCTCACTACATATTCGTCGCCAGACCCACTGGCTCCAGGTCATCTACAAGTCCATGCTAGGTAAAGCTCCGCCTTATCTCAGTTCACTGGTCACGATGGCAACACCCATCCGTAGCACGCGCTCCAGCAGGTGTATCTCACTGATCATCCCTAAAGCCAACACATCATTTGGCCGCCTTTCGTTCCAGTACTCTGCTGCCTGTGACTGGAACGAATTGCAAAAATCGCTGAAGTTGGAGACTTTTATCTCCCTCACCAACTTCAAACATCAGCTATCCGAGCAGCTAACCGATCGCTGCAGCTGTACATAGTCTATAGGAAAATAGCCCACCCATTTTCACCTACCTCATTCCCATACTGTTTTTTATACTGTTTTTATTTATTTATTTTTCTGCTCTTTTGCACACCAATATCTCTACCTGTACATGACCATCTGATCATTTATCACTCCAGTGTTAATCTGCAAAACTGTATTATTCGCCTACCTCCTCATGCCTTTTGCACACATTGTATATAGACTGCCCATTTTTTTCTACTGTGTTATTGACTTGTTAATTGTTTATTCCATGTGTAACTCTGTGTTGTCTGTTCACACTGCTATGCTTTATCTTGGCCAGGTCGCAGTTGCAAATGAGAACTTGTTCTCAACTAGCCTACCTGGTTAAATAAAGGTGAAATAAAAAAATAAAAAATTTATCTAGTACCTGTGACAGCCTCCACACTCTGGCCTGCTATGTATCTGGTACCTGTGCCAGCCTCCACACTCTGGCCTGGTATGTATCTAGTACCTGTGACAGCCTCCACACTCTGGCCTGCTATGTATCTGGTACCTGTGCCAGCCTCCACACTCTGGCCTGCTATGTATCTGGTACCTGTGGCAGAGTAATAAACATCACATGACAGGGGAAGGAAGTGGCATAATGGTGTCATGGTAGGTCTAATCCTAGTCCCTGGCACACTGTTTACATCCTGCAAGTCATAAATGGCCTTGTTCTTAATAATAATAATTTTGTGTCACAAAATGCATCCCAAATGGCACCCTATTCCCTATGTTGTTCCCATAGGACTCTAGTCAAAAGCAGTGCACTATATAGACAGTAGGGTACAATTTGGGATGCAACCACAGTCTCACATTTCACTCAAAAGAGAAAAGGTCTGGTATTACATGGCATTACTAGTGCCCATAGATTTTCCTGAGCATGTGACCTGACTAGGAAAAACTCAGGGCCCTAATTATCACTATGTGATTGAGCAACAACTGCAGGTATTAGCTGCACATCTACCTTATCCATTTTCACAGAGATGGTAACAATGAAACATCATCTTTACCAAAAGGCAACACACTAGCAAGTCCAGATGGCCTGGGGGTGGGTTGCAGACCCCCAACCCCCAGTATTAGTCAGCATCAGTGAGACAGATGAGGATGAGGAGGACAGTGGGTAGGTAGGTGTGGATTGCAGACCCCCAACCCCCAGTATTAGTCAGCATCAGTGAGACAGATGAGGAGAAAGTGGGTAGGTAGCTGGGCTCTGCTTTCACAAGTGCAGAGCTGCGCTGCAGAGACAGTGACCGCTTGGGAGTGAACTCTCTGAAGTCAATGCACTCTAACCTACACAGATAAATCAGAACATTTTCCTATTTTCAGGCATTGCATGGTTTTCTTCTGCTCAGAAAAAGGCTGTACTCTTCATGGCTCAGTTGATGCATGCATATAAGTCTGGAGGGGATAGTCCTGGGCTGCATCTGAAATGGCACCCTTTTCCCTGTATAGTGCACTTCTTTTGACCAGATCCCTATTGGCCCTGGTCAAATGTAACCCACTCTCCAGGGAATAGAGCACAATTTCAGACATAGGCCATCATTCTGTACATCACTGTGGGTGTATGTAGTGCAAATGGTTTTCACTCTGTCCTTGGTTCATTTCCCTTCCTATCTTAGTATTGTGGTGGAGTTTCCGTGAGCTTGCAGAGTTTGAGGATTTCTAGAGGTTATTTGAGGTTGATGCTGTGGTCATGTGTTCTCTAATCTCAAGGTAATTATGAACAATTTCCATGTTACAACATCAGGCCACCATGGGCAGTTAGCCCTGCCCTGGACATCAGACTCTCCCCTGTGTCACCATGACAACACGGAAAGGGTCATCTCTGTTAACCCAGAAGTAAAATCTCACGTCATTTGGTCAGCTGTGCAGAACATGCACACGGGAGATTACTGAAAGGTTGACACCAGTACCCTCTCTGACATCAAATATCCACCCACTTCATCCTTAAGCAGCTTGAGTAGAGGAAAAATTGTTCTTCAAAAGAAGCAGAGGACTAATAGATACAAGAACTAATACCAACAGCCATCAGGCTGTATAATGGACACAGACTCTTGATTGGTTAATAGGTAGCCTATTGCACTATTCATCTGAATGTTATAGTGTATCTTTCTGTGTTTTTCTGTTTAATGTCTTTTGTCTTTTTAATAAGCACATGACCAAATGAATATCCCCCTGGTGGGACAATAATGTTAATCTAATGTAATCCTCTTTCTAATGTTATCTTCTTGTTCTTCTCTTTCGATCCTCCCTATTCTATTCACCCTGTGTACCTCCCAGCAGACGCTCTGTGGCATATTAACCACCAGTTTATTCTGACCTTCTAACAGGAGGAATAACAAGGGCCAGGGTGACCAGTTTATTCTGACCTTCTAACAGGAGGAATAACAAGGGCCAGGGTGACCAGTTTATTCTGACCTTCTAACAGGAGGAATAACAAGGGCCAGGGTGACCAGTTTATTCTGACCTTCTAACAGGAGGAATAACAAGGGTCAGGGTGACCAGTTTATTCTGACCTTCTAACAGTAGGAATAACAAGGGTCAGGGTGACCAGTTTTTCTGACCTTCTAATGGGAGGAATAAGAAAGGCCAGGGTCACCGGGTCAATTTACCCATATTAGCATGAGCACATTTATTGTATTTTAATAGCAGGCATCCTTAGTGCAGGGTTAATTGCCAGTCATATGACTCCCTCCCCCCTTCCCTCCCTCTCCTCTCTCTCCCTGCCCTCTCGCTCTCTCCTTTCCCCACTCTCTCACCTTCCCTCCCTCTTTTCCTCCCTCCCTTCTCTCTCCCCCTTCCTTCCTTCTCTCTCTCCCCCTTCCTTCCTTCCTTCCTCTCTCCTTCCCCTCTCCCTCCCTACTCCCTCCCCCTCTCTCCCCTGCACCATGGTGCTCAAACTAAGAAGACCCAGTAAGCTGGTGTTCTGGTTCAGCTCCAACAACAGCTGTTTCCAAGGGAGGGAGAGAAAGTGGATGTGTTCGTGTTGGTTCATGCGAAGGGAGGCTCTTTACCACATCACACATCCAACTCTGGCTATAGCATGTCATGTCGGCTATAGCATGTCATGTCGTGGGTGTGTCCTAACAATTTATTCCCACTGAGGTAAAACCAGAAAAGCCATTGTTGCAGACTGTCTATGACCATAGAGTCTTTAAACCTTTCGTGCCGGCATGGGTCTGAATTAACATTCATTAGGTGACATATTATACAACAGGGTGTAGAGTCATTTCCTTCAAATACCACCGCAGGAATTCAGCTTGGTAGGAAAAGTATCTGCCCTGTCAATATATCATGTCACACACACACACACACACACGCACGCACGCACGCACGCACACACACACACGCACACACACGCACACACACACACACACACACACACACACACACACACACACACACACACACACACACACACACACACACACACACACACACACACACACACACACACACACACACACACACCATTATGCACACACACACCATGATGGATGGTTTGGTATTAGATGAACAGCTTTGTTTGGGTTCATAGAGATTATCCTGGGGCCAGTCACGTCAGAGCAAAAATTTGAAATGTATCTGGTTGGTCCAAGTATAATTGAAAATCACTGATCTAACCATGGGTTGCCAGTATGAACGGCTAAGGGGCTGACAGCCAACATGAGGAAATGCATGATTATTTAAAAGCTCTTTGATGTGACACTTTGTTGTTCTGAAATTATTCTATACAGTATGTAGATTCACATTGGTCCCTTATGGAATGTAACATTTACATCACAGAAATCGACTTGCCATGTGTATCCATCCCGGAACAGTAGTGTGATGATGTAGTCCTGGGATCCTAACAGATCCTAACAGATTCCAACCGATCACTGTATTGTGTTGAGATCTTTTCTCTGCATGAGCATAATGTTGAAACAGTAGATCTTGTATAATCTGACGAACACACTAATCACTGAAAATCAGAGACGCTGGCGAACATAGAGTCAGAGACAAATCAAACAGGAGCCAGATGACAGAGTCTGCTCAACTGTCCGTGAAGCTTTTTAAATTCTTCCCCTAATCGTGCAAATGGCCTCATGCACAAAATCAATTACTGCCAGTGTCAAGAGATGAGAGGGCTCTGCTGTACTGGCTTTTATGTTTCTGTGTTTTCTGTGTTTTGTGTGTGTGTGTGTGTGTGTGTGTGTGTGGGTGCATACGTGGGTGTGTGCTAAATTATATGTGTGTATGATGACATGATAAGCGATCATTCTCCTACACCCATTTTAGTTCCCAAAATGAGACGATACCCAGCTAGCACATTTGGTTCCTTGGAATGTACAGTTGAAGTCGGAAGTTTACATTCACCTTAGCCAAATACATTTAAACTCAGTTTTTCACAACTCTTGACATTGAATCAGAGTAAAAACTCCCTGTCTTAGGTCATTTAAGATCACCACTTTATTTTAAAAATGTAAAATGTCAGAATAATAGTAGAGAGAATGACTTATTTCACCTTTTATTTCAGAAGTTTACATACACTCAATTAGTATTTGGTAGCATTGCCTTTAAATGGTTTAACTTGGGTCAAACATTTTGGGTAGCCTTCCACAAGCTTCCCACAATAAGTTGGGGGAATTTTGGCTCATTCCTCCTGACAGAGCTGCTGTAACTGAGTCAGGTTTGTAGGCCTCCTTGCACGCACACGCATTTTCAGTTCTGCCCACACATTTTCTATAGGATTGAGGTCAGGGCTTTGTGATGGCCACTCCAACACCTTGACTTTGTTGTCCTTAAGCCATTTTGACACAAATTTGGAAGTATGCTTAGGGTCATTGTCCATTTGGAAGACCCATATGTGACCAAGCTTTAACTTCCTGACTGATGTCTTGAGATATTGCTTCAATATATCCACATCATTTTCCAAACTCATGATGCCATTTATTTTGTGAAGTGCACCAGTCCCTCCTGCAGCAAAGCACCCCCACAACATGATGAAAACACCCACGTGCTTCACGGTTGGGATGGTGTTCTTCGGCTTGCAAGCATACCCCTTTTTCCTCCAAACATAACAATGGGCATTATGGCCAGAGGACATTTTTCCAAAAAGTACGATCTTTGTCCCCATGTGCAGTTGAAAACTGTATTTTTTATTTTTTTATGGCGGTTTTGGAGCAGTGGCTTCTTCCTTGCTGAGCGGCCTTTCAGGTTATGTTGATATCGGACTTGTTTTACTATGGATATAGATACTTTTGTACTTGTTTCCTCCAGCATCTTCACAAGGTCCTTTGCTGCTGTGCTGGGATTGATTTGCACTTTTCACACCGAAGTATGTTCATCTCTAGGAGACAGAACGTGTCTCCTTCCTGAACGGTATGATGGCTGCATGGTCCCATGGTATTAATACTTACATGCTATTGTTTGTACAGATGAACGTGGTACCTTCAGGCATTTGGAAATTGCTCCCAAGGATGAACCAGACTCGTGGTGATCTACAATGTTTTTTCTTGAGGTCTTGGCTGATTACTTTTGATTTTCCAATGATGCCAAGCAAAGAGGCACTGCGTTTGAAGGTAGGCCTTGAAATACATCCACAGGTACACCTCCAATTGACTCAAATGATGTCAGTTAGCCTATCAGAAGCTTCTAATGCCATGGCATAATTTTCTTGCATTTTCCAAGCTGTTTAAAGGCACAGTCAACTTAGTGTATGTAAACTTCTGACTCACTGGAATTGTGATACAGTGAATAATAAGTGAAATCATCTGTCTGTAAACAATTGGTGGAAAAATTACTTTTGTCATGCACAAAGTAGATGTCCTAACTGACTTGCCAAAACGCTAGTTTGTTGACAAGACATTTGTTATTCACTATTGTTTTCACTATATATTTTACCTCTTGGGGATGTTATTCGAAAACATAATGTAAACTTTCACTGCTATGCGGATGACACACAGCTGTACATTTCAATGAAACATGGTGAAGCACCAAAATTGCCCTCGCTAGAAGCATGTGTTTCAGACATAAGGAAGTGGATGGCTGCAAACTTTCTACTATTAAACTCGGACAAAACAGAGATGCTTGTTCTAGGTCCCAAGAAACAAAGAGATCTTCTGTTGAATCTGACAATTAATCTTAATGGTTGTACAGTCGTCTCAAATAAAACTGTGAAGGACCTCGGCGTTACTCTGGACCCTGATCTCTCTTTTGAAGAACACATCAAGACCATTTCGAGGACAGCTTTTTTCCATCTACGTAACATTGCAAAAATCAGAAACTTTCTGTCCAAAAATGATGCAGAAAAATTCATCCATGCTTTTGTCACTTCTAGGTTAGACTACTGCAATGCTCTATTTTCCGGCTACCCGGATAAAGCACTAAATAAACTTCAGTTAGTGCTAAATACGGCTGCTAGAATCCTGACTAGAACCAAAAAATTTGATCATATTACTCCAGTGCTAGCCTCTCTACACTGGCTTCCTGTCAAAGCAAGGGCTGATTTCAAGGTTTTACTGCTAACCTACAAAGCATTACATGGGCTTGCTCCTACCTACCTCTCTGATTTGGTCCTGCCGTACATACCTATACGTACGCTACGGTCACAAGACGCAGGCCTCCTAATTGTCCCTAGAATTTCTAAGCAAACAGCTGGAGGCAGGGCTTTCTCCTATAGAGCTCCATTTTTATGGAACGGTCTGCCTACCCATGTCAGAGACGCAAACTCGGTCTCAACCTTTAAGTCTTTACTGAAGACTCATCTCTTCAGTGGGTCATATGATTGAGTGTAGTCTGGCCCAGGAGTGGGAAGGTGAACGGAAAGGCTCTGGAGCAACGAACCGCCCTTGCTGTCTCTGCCTGGCCGGTTCCCCTTTTTCCACTGGGATTCTCTGCCTCTAACCCTGTTACGGGGCTGAGTCACTGGCTTGCTGGGGCTCTCTCGTGCCGTCCCTGGGGGGGGTGCGTCACCTGGGTGGGTTGATTCACTGTTGTGGTCGGCCTGTCTGGGTTTCCCCCCTTGGGTTGTACCGTGTCGGAGATCTTTGTGGGATATACTCGGCCTTGTCTCAGGATAGTAAGTTGGTGGTTGAAGATTTCCCTCTAGTGGTGTGGGGGCTGTGCTTTGGCAAAGTGGGTGGGGTTATATCCTTCCTGTTTGGCCCTGTCCGGGGTGTCCTCGGATGGGGCCACAGTGTCTCCTGACCCCTCCTGTCTCAGCCTCCAGTATTTATGCTGCAGTAGTTTATGTGTCGGGGGGCTAGGGTCAGTTTGTTTATCTGGAGTACTTCTCCTGTCCTATTCGGTGTCCTGTGTAAATCTAAGTGTGCGTTCTCTAATTCTCTCCTTCTCTCTTTCTTTCTCTCTCTCGGAGGACCTGAGCCCTAGAACCATGCCCCAGGACTACCTGACATGATGACTCCTTGCTGTCCCCAGTCCACCTGGCCATGCTGCTGCTCCAGTTTCAACTGGCCTGGGCCCTAGGACCATGTCCCAGGACTACCTGACATGAGGACTCCTTGCTGTCCCCAGTCCACCTGGCCATGCTCCTGCTCCAGTTTCAACTGTTCTGCCTTACTATTATTCAACCATGCTGGTCATTTATGAACATTTGAACATCTTGGCCACGTTCTGTTATAATCTCCACCCGGCACAGCCGGAAGAGGACTGGCCACCCCACATATGCTCTCTCTAATTCTCTCTTTCTTTCTCTCTCTCGGAGGACCTGAGCCCTAGGACCGTGCCCCAGGACTACCTGACATGATGGCTCCTTGCTGTCCCCAGTCCACCTGACTGTGCTGCTGCTCCAGTTTCAACTGTTCTGCCTTATTATTATTTGACCATGCTGGTCATTTATGAACATTTGAACATCTTGGTCATGTTCTGTTATAATCTCTACCCGGCACAGCCAGAAGAGGACTGGCCACCCCACATAGCCCGGTTCCTCTCTAGGTTTCTTCCTAGGTTTTGGCCTTTCTAGGGAGTTTTTCCTAGCCACCGTGCTTTTACACCTGCATTGTTTGCTGTTTGGGGTTTTAGGCTGGGTTTCTGTACAGCACTTTGAGATATCAGCTGACGTACGAAGGGCTATATAAATAAATTTGATTTGATTTGAATTGATTTGTGGAGTCGTTGAAAAACACTGTTTTTTTGTTGAATTTTTTCTCCCCCCTTTTTCTCCCCAATTTTGTGGCATCCAATTGTTGGTAGTTACTATCTTATCTCATCGCTACAACTCCCGTATGGGCTCGGGAGAGACGAAGGTCGAAAGTCATGCGTCCCCCGAAACACAACCCAACCAAGCCGCACTGCTTCTTAACACAGCGCGCATCCAACCCGGAAGCCAGCCGCACCAATGTGTCGGAGGAAACACCGTGCACCTGGCAACCTTGGTTAGCATGCACTGCGCCCGGCCAGCCACAAGAGCCTCTGGTACACGATGAGACAAGGATATCCCTACCGGCCAAACCCTCCCTCACCCGGACAATGCTTGGCCAATTGTGCGTAGCCCCACGGTCCTCCCGGTCACTGCCGGCTGCGACAGAGCCTGGGCGCAAACCCAGAGTCTCTGGTGGCACAGCTAGCGCTGCAGTGCAGTGCTCTAGACCACTGAGCCACCGAAAGGCCAATGAAAAATGAGTTTTAATGACTCCAACCTAAGTGTATGTAAACTTACGACTTCAACTGTATGTTTTTGGTTTCACATTGGTTGTGGGAACAAAGCCATATGTTTTCTGACATTTTCTAAACATTCTGAGAACAGAAGTGAAAATCTTGCCTGTTCTGGAAATGTTTATTTTTAGGTTGCAGGGAGGTTCTGAGAACGTTTTACGCTGGTTCCTTTAATGTTCCTCTGGAAGGTTTTATTAACACTCTGAATACAGATATTTTAGGTTATTTGGAGGTTTTGTAATAACTTCCTTAAAACTTTCACTGAATGTTTTCAATAAGACTTTTAATAACTATCTTGTTTTGGGTTATAACCATATTGGTTCCAGCAAAAATGTACTTTTCATTGATCTGATTTTTATTTATCTGCATGTCTTGCCTTTATATTTAGCCTCACATTGAAGTGGTTACCATCTTCTTTTTAGGACAACCAGGGCAACAAGTAGAACCCAAAACCTTTTGACATAAACAGTTGCATTCATGAGTTTTATTGACGAATGTCAATCAATTAAATACAGTCCACCAAAGCAAAAACCTTATACATAATGAATGTATATGGATGTATATGAAGTACTGAAATGGTTTGCTCAGTGGGAAATGAATATCCAACTAGTCAGTGACAACTTTGTGGAGTTTGAAGTTTGTGACAGTAACTATGTGCGTTTATTACAGTATTACAGACACTATGTCCTGGGATTCCTTATGATCTTCTATGTAGAGGAACACCTTACCTCCGAACAACTCTTGTGTATCTTTTAAGCATCAAAACATGTTACATGTGTGTGTTTGTGAGAGTGTCAGCTTTTCATAGATAGCTTTTAGTAGTTTGTAACAAAAACCATTCAAACTCTACAGATGTTTTTGTAAAAAGACCTGGCCGCTTTGGGATCCGCCCTTGTCTCACAAACACTGCTTTAAGTCAGTACCCTTTTAACCACACAGACTAATGGTTGGTACCAACAGATGCAGACGAAATTGATCAATGGTACAACTCTTTTGTTACTCTAAGCACAACGAAGACACATGGAATATCATTTCCTTTGGCATTAATTATGCAAACATATTTCTTTTTTATTGTGACACTGCCATTAGTTGGACTCAAACCTATAATCTTCTGTTCTTTATCCATGGAATTAGTTCACTGTGCCACCAGGATGGAGCTAGCCTGTAGGAAATATAATGCTGAAGCACAGAAATTCCCACAGAAGTTTCTCATCTCTTAACAGGCTCTGAACTATTTGAGAACATTCCCAATGTCAAACCAGTTGAAGAACATTCCCAGAATTAGCACAATTCTAAATCAAATCAAATCAATTTATATAGCCCTTCGTACATCAGCTGATATCTCAAAGTGCTGTACAGAAACCCAGCCTAAAACCCCAAACAGCAAGCAATGCAGGTGTAGAAGCACGGTGGCTAGGAAAAACTCCCTAGAAAGGCCAAAACCTAGGAAGAAACCTAGAGAGGAACCAGGCAATGTGGGGTGGCCAGTCCTCTTCTGGCTGTGCCGGGTGGAGATTATAACAGAACATGACCAAGATGTTCAAATGTTCATAAATGACCAGCATGGTTGAATAATAATAAGGCACAACAGTTGAAACTGGAGCAGCAGCATGGTCAGGTGGACTGGGGACAGCAAGGAGTCATCATGTCAGGTAGTCCTGGGGCATGGTCCTAGGGCTCAGGTCCTCCGAGAGAGAGAAAGAAAGAGAAAATTAGAGAGTACATATGTGGGGTGGCCAGTCCTCTTCTGGCTGTGCCGGGTGGAGATTATAACAGAACATGGCCAAGATGTTCAAATGTTCATAAATGACCAGCATGGTCGAATAATAATAAGGCAGAACAGTTGAAACTGGATTCTAATTCTAATTACATGTAACCATGTTTGAACTTTTAGGAAACATTATGTTAAAGTAATGAAATACCAATAATTTTTTTTTTGTCAAGTTCCATGTGCGGAGCAACTATCCTGAACCAAGCAACCACCCTGCACCATTCCCTGAAAGTTGTGGGAAGGTTGTTTGCAAAATAACATATGGTTCTCAGAATGTTATCTGCTAGATGGGTAACCTCATATGGGATTAAACTTTCTGTCCAGATGATTCTAAAGCGCAATCATTCCACCATGCCTACCTCTGCTCTGTCCTGCTGGGAGTGGCTCATTGCTCTTTCATGTGATTCATTGCTATCTATCTCTATCTCTTTCTTCCCTATTTATCACTATTTACTTCTATCTATCTCTATCTCTTTCTTCCCTATTTATCACTATCTACTTCTATCTATCTCTATCTCTTTCTTCCCTATTTATCACTATCTACTTCTATCTTTCTCTATCTCTTTCTTCACTATATATCACTATATATTGCTATCTATCTCTTTATTCACTGTGTATTGCTATCTATCTCTTTCTCTTTCTTCACTATTGTCACGCCCTGACCATAGTTTGCTTTGTATATTTCTATGTTTTGTTTGGTCAGGGTGTGATCTGAGTGGGCATTCTATGTTGGATGTCGAGTTTGTCTGTTTCTGTGTTTGGCCTGATATGGTTCTCAATCAGAGGCAGGTGTTAGTCGTTGTCTCTGATTGGGTACCATATTTAGGTAGCCTGTATTGTCATTGTGGGTGATTGTCTACGTTAGTTGCTTGTGTCAGCACAGTTCTTATTATAGCTTCACAGTCGTTATTGTTTTGTGTAGTTTGTTCTGTTCATTAAATTCATGATGAGAACATACCACGCTGCATTTTGGTCCTCCGATCCTTCCAACTACTCCAACTACACGACGATCGTGACAACTATATATTGCTATCTATAGCTCTTTCTTCATCTCTCACTTTACTCTGTGAAAGTCAAAAAGATGGGCATGTTGTTTTAATGCTGCCAGGAGGGATCCCTGTGTTTGCTTGTAAGTTCCATAGCAGTGAGAAACTTAGAGGGGGATAGAGAGAAGTCTCCCTTGGTACTTGCTCTTCCCAGTAAAGCTGTGTTGTGATAACTCCAGATCACTTAAATGCCAAACATCTGGGATGCTCTACAGATATTCCTCTGGGTTGCTGTGGAGTAGACCAAAATAAAACAAACACCCGTCCCTTCATCTGTTCCCAGGGGTAACACAGCCCCCTCCACTCCAACCCTGTCACTTTATCTGTTCCCAGGGGAAACACAGCCCCCTCCACTCCAACCCTGTCCCTTTATCTGTTCCCAGGGGTAACACAGCCCCCTCCACCCCCACCCCAACCCTGTCCCTTTATCTGTTCCCAGGGGTAACACAGCCCCCTCCACCCCAACCCTGTCCCTTTATCTGTTCCCAGGGGTAACACAGCCCCCTCCACCCCCACCCAACCCTGTCCCTTTATCTGTTCCCAGGGGCAACACAGCCCCCTCCACCCCCACCCAACCCTGTCCCTTCATCTGTTCCCAGGGGCAACACAGCTCCCTCCACCCCAACCCTGTCCCTTTATCTGTTCCCAGGGGCAACACAGCCCCCCCCCACCCCAACCCTGTCCCTTCATCTGTTCCCAGGGGCAACACAGCTCCCTCCACCCCAACCCTGTCCCTTTATCTGTTCCCAGGGGCAACACAGCCCCCTCCACCCCCACCCCAACCCTGTCCCTTTATCTGTTCCCAGGGGCAAACAGCCCCTCCACCCCAACCATGTCCCTTTATCTGTTCCCAGGGGTAACACAGCCCCCTCCACCTCCACCCCAACCCTGTCCCTTTATCTGTTCCCAGGGGCAACACAGCTCCCTCCACCCCAACCCTGTCCCTTTATCTGTTCCCAGGGGTAACACAGCTCCCTCCACCCCAACCCTGTCCCTTTATCTGTTCCCAGGGGTAACACAGCTCCCTCCACCCCAACCCTGTCCCTTTATCTGTTCCCAGGGGTAACACAGCCCCCTCCACCCCCACCCCAACCCTGTCCCTTTATCTGTTCCCAGGGGTAACACAGCTCCCTCCACCCCAACCCTGTCCCTTTATCTGTTCCCAGGGGTAACACAGCTCCCTCCACCCCAAACCTGTCCCTTTATCTGTTACCAGGGGTAACAGCCCCCTCCACCCCAACCATGTCCCTTTATCTGTTCCCAGGGGTAACACAGCCCCCTCCACCTCCACCCCAACCCTGTCCCTTTATCTGTTCCCAGGGGCAACACAGCTCCCTCCACCCCAACCCTGTCCCTTTATCTGTTCCCAGGGGTAACACAGCTCCCTCCACCCCAACCCTGTCCCTTTATCTGTTCCCAGGGTAACAGCCCCTCCACCCCAACCCTGTCCCTTTATCTGTTCCCAGGGGTAACACAGCCCCCTCCACCCCCACCCCAACCCTGTCCCTTTATCTGTTCCCAGGGGTAACACAGCTCCCTCCACCCCAACCCTGTCCCTTTATCTGTTCCCAGGGGTAACACAGCTCCCTCCACCCCAACCCTGTCCCTTTATCTGTTCCCAGGGGTAACACAGCCCCCTCCACCCCAACCCCAACCCTGTCCCTTTATCTGTTCCCAGGGGTAACACAGCCCCCTCCACCCCCACCCCAACCCTGTCCCTTTATCTGTTCCCAGGGGCAACACAGCTCCCTCCACCCCAACCCTGTCCCTTTATCTGTTCCCAGGGTAACACAGCCCCTCCACTCCCACCCCAACCCTGTCCCTTTATCTGTTCCCAGGGGTAACACAGCCCCCTCCACCCCCACCCCAACCCTGTCCCTTTATCTGTTCCCAGGGGTAACACAGCCCCCTCCACCCCCACCCCAACCCTGTCCCTTCATCTGTTCCCAGGGGTAACACAGCCCCCTCCACCCCCACCCCAACCCTGTCCCTTCATCTGTTCCCAGGGGTAACACAGCCCCCTCCACCCCCACCCCAACCCTGTCCCTTTATCTGTTCCCAGGGGTAACACAGCCCCCTCCACCCCCACCCCAACCCTGTCCCTTCATCTGTTCCCAGGGGTAACACAGCCCCCCCCACCCCCACCCCAACCCTGTCCCTTTATCTGTTCCCAGGGGTAACACAGCCCCCTCCACCCCCACCCCAACCCTGTCCCTTTATCTGTTCCCAGGGGTAACACAGCCCCCTCCACCCCCACCCCAACCCTGTCCCTTTATCTGTTCCCAGGGGTAACACAGCCCCCTCCACCCCCACCCCAACCCTATCCCTTCATCTGTTCCCAGGGGTAACACAGCCCCCTCCACCCCCACCCCAACCCTGTCCCTTTATCTGTTCCCAGGAATAACACAGCCCCCTCCACCCCCACCCCAACCCTGTACCTTTATCTGTTCCCAGGGGTAACACAGCCCCCTCCACCCCCACCCCAACCCTGTCCCTTTATCTGTTCCCAGGGGTAACACAGCCCCCTCCACCAGCCCACCCCAACCCTGTACCTTTATCTGTTCCCAGGGGTAACACAGCCCCCTCCACCCCCACCCCAACCCTGTCCCTTTATCTGTTCCCAGGGGTAACACAGCCCCCTCCACCCCCACCCCAACCCTGTCCCTTTATCTGTTCCCAGGGGTAACACAGCCCCCTCCACCCCCACCCCAACCCTGTCCCTTCATCTGTTCCCAGGGGCAACACAGCCCCCCCCACCCCCACCCCAACCCTGTCCCTTTATCTGTTCCCAGGGGTAACACAGCCCCCTCCACCCCCACCCCAACCCTGTCCCTTTATCTGTTCCCAGGGCCCCCTCCACCCCCACCCCAACCCTGTCCCTTTATCTGTTCCCAGGGGTAACCAGCCCCCTCCCCCCACCCCAACCCTGTCCCTTTATCTGTTCCCAGGGGTAACACAGCCCCTCCACCCCCACAGTCCCTTTATCTGTTCCCAGGGGTAACCAGCTCCACCCCCACCCCAACCCTGTCCCTTCATCTGTTCCCAGGGGTAACACAGCCCCTCCACCCCCACCCCAACCCTGTCCCTTTATCTGTTCCCAGGGTAACACAGCCCCCTCCACCCCCACCCCAACCCTGTCCCTTCATCTGTTCCCAGGGGTAACACAGCCCCCTCCCCCCCACCCCAACCCTGTCCCTTCATCTGTTCCCAGGGGTAACACAGCCCCCTCCACCCCCACCCCAACCCTGTCCCTTCATCTGTTCCCAGGGGTAACACAGCCCCCTCCACCCCCACCCCAACCCTGTCCCTTCATCTGTTCCCAGGGGTAACACAGCCCCCTCCACCCCCACCCCAACCCTGTCCCTTTATCTGTTCCCAGGGGTAACACAGCCCCCTCCACCCCCACCCCAACCCTGTCCCTTTATCTGTTCCCAGGGGTAACACAGCCCCCTCCACCCCCACCCCAACCCTGTCCCTTTATCTGTTCCCAGGGGTAACACAGCCCCCTCCACCCCCACCCCAACCCTGTCCCTTTATCTGTTCCCAGGGGTAACACAGCCCCCTCCACCCCCACCCCAACCCTGTCCCTTTATCTGTTCCCAGGGGTAACACAGCCCCTCCACCCCCACCCCAACCCTGTCCCTTTATCTGTTCCCAGGGTAACACAGCCCCCTCCACCCCACCCCAACCCTGTCCCTTTATCTGTTCCCAGGGGTAACACAGCCCCCTCCACCCCCACCCCAACCCTGTCCCTTTATCTGTTCCCAGGGGTAACACAGCCCCCTCCACCCCCACCCCAACCCTGTCCCTTCATCTGTTCCCAGGGGTAACACAGCCCCCTCCACCCCCACCCCAACCCTGTCCCTTCATCTGTTCCCAGGGGTAACACAGCCCCCTCCACCCCCACCCCAACCCTGTCCCTTCATCTGTTCCCAGGGTAACACAGCCCCCTCCAGCCCCACCCCAACCCTGTCCCTTATCTGTTCCCAGGGGTAACACAGCCCCCTCCACCCCCACCCCAACCCTGTCCCTTTATCTGTTCCCAGGGGTAACACAGCCCCCTCCACCCCCACCCCAACCCTGTCCCTTTATCTGTTCCCAGGGTAACACAGCCCCCTCCACCCCCACCCCAACCCTGTCCCTTTATCTGTTCCCAGGGGTAACACAGCCCCCTCCACCCCCACCCCAACCCTGTCCCTTCATCTGTTCCCAGGGGTAACACAGCCCCTCCACCCCCACCCCAACCCTGTCCCTTTATCTGTTCCCAGGGGTAACACAGCCCCCTCCACCCCCACCCCAACCCTGTCCCTTTATCTGTTCCCAGGGGTAACACAGCCCCCTCCACCCCCACCCCAACCCTGTCCCTTTATCTGTTCCCAGGGGTAACACAGCCCCTCCACCAGCCCCAACCATGTCCCTTTATCTGTTCCCTGGGGTAACACAGCCCCCTCCACCCCCACCCCAACCCTGTCCCTTCATCTGTTCCCAGGGGTAACACAGCCCCCTCCACCCCCACCCCAACCCTGTCCCTTCATCTGTTCCCAGGGGCAACACAGCCCCCTCCCCTCCACCCCAACCCTGTCCCTTCATCTGTTCCCAGGGGTAACACAGCCCCCTCCACCCCCACCCCAACCCTGTCCCTTTATCTGTTCCCAGGGGTAACACAGCCCCCTCCACCCCCACCCCAACCCTGTCCCTTTATCTGTTCCCAGGGGTAACACAGCCCCCTCCACCCCCACCCCAACCCTGTCCCTTTATCTGTTCCCAGGGGTAACACAGCCCCCTCCACCCCCACCCCAACCCTGTCCCTTTATCTGTTCCCAGGGGTAACACAGCCCCCTCCACCCCCACCCCAACCCTGTCCCTTTATCTGTTCCCAGGGGTAACACAGCCCCCTCCACCAGCACACCAACCCTGTCCCTTTATCTGTTCCCAGGGGTAACACAGCCCCCTCCACCCCCACCCCAACCCTGTCCCTTTATCTGTTCCCAGGGGTAACACAGCCCCCTCCACCCCCACCCCAACCCTGTCCCTTCATCTGTTCCCAGGGGTAACACAGCCCCCTCCACCCCCACCCCAACCCTGTCCCTTCATCTGTTCCCAGGGGCAACACAGCCCCCTCCACCCCACCCCAACCCTGTCCCTTCATCTGTTCCCAGGGGTAACACAGCCCCCTCCACCCCCACCCCAACCCTGTCCCTTTATCTGTTCCCAGGGGTAACACAGCCCCCTCCACCCCCACCCCAACCCTGTCCCTTTATCTGTTCCCAGGGGTAACACAGCCCCCTCCACCCCCACCCCAACCCTGTCCCTTTATCTGTTCCCAGGGGTAACACAGCCCCCTCCACCCCCACCCCAACCCTGTACCTTTATCTGTTCCCAGGGGTAACACAGCCCCCTCCACCCCCACCCCAACCCTGTCCCTTTATCTGTTCCCAGGGGTAACACAGCCCCCTCCACCAGCACACCAACCCATGTCCCTTTATCTGTTCCCAGGGGTAACACAGCCCCCTCCACCCCCACCCCAACCCTGTCCCTTTATCTGTTCCCAGGGGTAACACAGCCCCCTCCACCCCCACCCCAACCCTGTCCCTTCATCTGTTCCCAGGGGTAACACAGCCCCCTCCACCCCCACCCCAACCCTGTCCCTTTATCTGTTCCCAGGGGTAACACAGCCCCTCCACCCCCACCCCAACCCTGTCCCTTCATCTGTTCCCAGGGGTAACACAGCCCCCTCCACCCCCACCCCAACCCTGTCCCTTTATCTGTTCCCAGGGGTAACACAGCCCCCTCCACCCCCACCCCAACCCTGTCCCTTTATCTGTTCCCAGGGGCAACACAGCTCCCTCCACCCCAACCATGTCCCTTTATCTGTTCCCAGGGGTAACACAGCCCCCTCCCCCCACCCCAACCCTGTCCCTTCATCTGTTCCCAGGGGTAACACAGCCCCTCCACCCCCACCCCAACCCTGTCCCTTCATCTGTTCCCAGGGGTAACACAGCCCCCTCCACCCCCACCCCAACCCTGTCCCTTCATCTGTTCCCAGGGGTAACACAGCCCCCTCCACCCCCACCCCAACCCTGTCCCTTTATCTGTTCCCAGGGGTAACACAGCCCCCTCCACCCCCACCCCAACCCTGTCCCTTCATCTGTTCCCAGGGGCAACACAGCTCCCTCCACCCCAACCCTGTCCCTTCATCTGTTCCCAGGGGTAACACAGCCCCCTCCACCCCCACCCCAACCCTGTCCCTTCATCTGTTCCCAGGGTAACACCCCCCCCAAGTATCTTTATCTGTTCCCAGGGGTAACACAGCTCCCTCCATCCCCACCCCACAGCACGACCCCCTAGAAGCTCCTGGCATTTACCGCTGTGGCTGGACTATATTTACCAAAGAATGCTATGCCTACCGCATGTCCCGAATGTCCTTCAATCCTCAATAAATACCTCCACTCCTATTGCTTACACTGTTTATTGTGACGTGTGTATGTGCACATGTGTTTGTGTCTATGCTGTGTATTAGTCAGGATTTGTGTGTGTGTTTGTGCGCCTGCACATGTGTGTGCACACCAAGGCATCTTTCATATAATTAATTAAAATACCTTTTATTTGTATGGAATGTTCAATGGAAACAAAGTTGAAAAACACTGACGCATTTCAGCTGCGTGGCCTTCGTCAGGGAGTACAAAGTTATGATAATACAATGTCCTCTTTTGAACAGCTTTTTCCAATCAACCCTAATTTGAAGAGAGAGTGGTTACAAAATTCATTGGACACGCCTAGTAAGCAATATTATACACATTAAAAGGTGAAATACTGTAGATATATCAAAAAATGCAAATCAAGGCTGGAAGCATCAGAACCCATAGAAAAGTAGTTCTAACCTTGAATATGACTGGGCAAAGTGTTACGAATAGGAGATACGTTTATTTTACAGTACACTAGAAGACAGTAAATATGGACCACAACAGTCTAAACATATGTGTTGTTTATTACACCCATAGCTAAGCATTAGACTGGTTGTCGTCTCTGTTCAGCTTGTACATTCCACTCCTCGCCACTCCTGTTATTTGCCCATTTGCTTTTGCCAAATGACAGGAGTGGAATGTTTGCTAAAAAGACTAGCTAAGCATTGCTTCAGTATTCATAAACTTGTTGTCTGTGGGAGGGTTGCGAAACAAGGTTGCTGTGCTTCCCCTCAGGTGCTCTCCCCGATAAACCAGTATCTCCCAGGGGAGGCAGAGGGGAGGGAGGCATGGAGGACAGAGGGTGTGAGAAAGATGGGGAGGCAGGAGGAAGGGAGAGCAGGGAGGGGAGCAGGGAAGAAGGCAGGATAGAGGGAGTGGCAGGGAGGGAGGCAGGATGGAGGTGGAGGCAGGGAGGGAGAGGCATTAGAGAAGCAGTGAGGGGAGGCAGGTAGGGAGAGGGAGCCATGGGGAGGTAGCATCAGGGCATGGAGAGTAATACTAATAGTCCAATACTAATGTAATCTATCTGCCTGGGCTACATCCTGCAGCACTGCACACATCAGCATTACAGCAGGTGGGCTGTCAACATCAACACACAGGCTGACTCCAGCAGCCCAACCTCTCCCATGCCCAAATAATACTGCATTTCCCAGAAAACACAGAGATCCAGCTGAGACCAGATAAGACAATTCAGCATTATCCCAGATTCCCCATCCATCACGTTAACTCAAGCCTAGCCTACATCCAGTCACCCAGTACCCAGGGAATATCATTATCAATAGACTGCTTCTCATGTTCCCTATTTAGCCAATGCTTTGATTGAACTGCTTTGGTCTCCTGAATGAGAGTAATGCAGTAGATAGGATGTAGAGTCAGATGTCTTATCTTCCCTGTATGGGTTCCACACCCTCTTATGTGAGATTATCTTAATTACAGCCAGTCTGTCTCGCTGCCTGCCTGCAATCTCAGAAGAAAAGGTACTGAATTGTTCTTAAAGGGGTACAAACGCTTGTCACTGTAGTGGTAGCCTGTAAGGTGTATCCATTGTACCATTAGTTATAGGTACATTATTGTACCCTCGCAGGAGGGAGAGAGAAAGAGGCTGCCTGGTGGGTATGCAGGCAGTGACGGACATCTTGCCAGATCCTTAAAGACCAGCATCACACTCCTGCATCAATGTCACCCATGTCCCAAGCAGCAGAGGCCTAAAAGATTTCCCATGGCTTTAGGGACCACAATCGTTCACTTCCTCCATGTTAGTCCAAAGCAGTCACAATAGGCGTGTAGGTGTGTGCCAGGGCTTTTAGCCCTGCGCCAAAGTGACAAATCGGTCCAAATCAGGTACCCTTTTACATTCATGTAGTTTGTTAACACAGAACATATAGTTCATACACAGCAAACAGGTCAAGACAGGTTCCATTTTATTAGCTTTTGTGCGTGAATATGAGAACAGAGTATGTACATGCATGTGTGTGCACGTGAGTGGAGGAAGTGTGACTGGTGTGTGAATTTACGCAAGGTGTGGAGAAGCCTTTGGAATACTCTTTTCAGGCTTTAATGGCATGGCTGAAAAGCATAAATTGGGGATTCCAATCACTCCATTCACAAAACAATGGCAGCAATGCCACACATTCCACAATGTACACACACGCTGCACTGACTCAAACTAAGCCACTCGCAATCCACTGCACACTCTCACAGGCCGCTCCCAAAGAAAAGACAACTGTCCATTGTCTAGACCAGGCCTAGGCAAATATTTTCCATGGAGGGCCACATTTAGGATATATTTTTGCCATTGCGGGCCATAATCATATTACAGAATTGTACATCATGTGTACGTATGTACAGTGGGGCAAAAAAGTATTTAGTCAGCCACCAATTGTGCATGTTCTCCAACTTAAAAAGATGAGAGAGGCCTGTAATTTTCATCATAGGTACACTTCAACTATGACAGACAAAATGAGAAACAAAATCCAGAAAATCACATTGTAGGATTTTTTATTAATTTATTTGCAAATTATGGTGGAAAATAAGTATTTGGTCAATAACAAAAGTTTATCTCAATACTTTGTTTACATACCCTTTGTTGGCAATGACAGAGGTCAAATGTTTTCTGTAAGTCTTCACAAGGTTTTCACACACTGTTGCTGGTATTTTGGTCCATTCCTCCATGCAGATCTCCTCTAGAGCAGTGATGTTTTGGGGCTGTTGCTGGGCAACAAGGACTTTCAACTCCCTCCAAAGATTTTCTATGGGGTTGAGATCTGGAGACTGGCTAGGCCACAACAGGACCTTGAAATGCTTCTTACGAAGCCAATCCTTCGTTGCCCGGGCGGTGTGTATGGGATCATTGTCATGCTGAAAGACCCAGCCATGTTTAATCTTCAATGCCCTTGCTGATGGAAGGAGGTTTTCACTCAAAATATGACGATACATGGCCCCATTCATTTTTTCCTTTACATGGATCAGTCGTCCTGGTCCCTTTGCAAAAACAGCCCCAAAGCATGATGTTTCCACCCCCATGCTTCACAGTAGGTATGGTATCCTTTGGATGCAACTCAGCATTCTTTGTCCTCCAAACACAACGAGTTGAGTTTTTACCAAAAAGTTATATTTTGGTTTCATCTGACCATATGACATTCACCCAATCTTCTTCTGGATCATCCAAATGCTCTCTAGCAAACTTCAGACGGGCCTGGACATGTACTGGCTTAAGCCAGTGGAATCATTATCCACATCCACAAGGTAAAAGGAGAGGAAACCAACAGCATGTCATTTTCCAACACTTTGAAATCCTCAAGATTGTGAGAAAACTCACAGTTCAATGTACGCAGCAGCGATGTATACTTCTCCATCTGGTCATCTGATAGGGAACAGACTAGTAGTGTCGGAAGGTGGGTGAGATTGTTGGCTTCTACTTGGCGGGTCGGGAGGAGTAATTTCCCTTGAAGGCTTTGACGAGGCTGTACATCTGATGTGCAAAAAGGCTCTTCCCTTGTAGTTTGCAATTCAGTTCATTCATGAGGGCCATGATGTCCACGGTGAAGGCAAAATCAGCCAACCATTCTTTATCTTGCAGCTGAGGGAACTCCACATATTTTCCTTTGATTTGCAAAAACTCAGCAATATCTGACTTCAGGTCCCACAGCCTTTTAAGCACCTTCTCCAAACTCAACCATCTCAAGTTTGTGTGGTAGGGGAGATCTGCACCTTCCCCAAACTCAGCCATCTCACGTTTATGTGGTAGGGGAGATCTGCACCTTCCCCAAACTCAACCATCTCAAGTTTGTGTGGTAGGGGAGATCTGCACCTTCCCCAAACTCAGCCATCTCATGTTTATGTGGTAGGGGGGATCTGCACCTTCCCCAAACTCAGCCATCCCACGTTTATGTGGTAGGGGAGATCTGCACCTTCCCCAAACTCAACCATCTCAAGTTTGTGTGGTAGGGGAGATCTGCATGACCCGATTCTGTCTCTTCCAACAGTGAGACAAACTGCCTGTGGTTTAAAGATGTTGCTCTTATGAAGTTTACCACTTTAGTGACTGAATCCACACCATTTTCAGAACACATTTACAGAGCACTTCCTGATGAATAATGTAATGCAGGAAAATCATTTTCTGATCTGGGTTCAGCTCAGCTACTTGATCTTGTATACCTTTCAAAAGGTCAACATTTTTTGTCAAGTTCTGGCATCCATCAGTTGTCACACTGGATAACTTTTCAAAACTCAGTCCCAGCTTTGCCACACATGTATTAACTTTTCTAGGGTAGGGGGCAGCATTCAGAATTTTGGATGAAAAGCGTGCCCAAATTAAACTGCCTGCTACTCAGGTCCAGAAGATAGGATATGCATATAATTGGTATATTTGGATAGAAAACACTCTATAGTTTCCAAAACTGTTAAAATAGTGTCTGTGAGTACAGTGCCTTGCGAAAGTATTTGGCCCCCTTGAACTTTGCGACCTTTTGCCACATTTCAGGCTTCAAACTTAAAGATATAAAACTGTATTTTTTTGTGAAGAAACAACAACAAGTGGGACACAATCATGAAGTGGAACGACATTTATTGGATATTTGAAACATTTTTAACAAATCAAAAACTGAAAAATTGGGCGTGCAAAATTATTCAGCCCCTTTACTTTCAGTGCAGCAAACTCTCTCCAGAAGTTCAGTCAGGATCTCTGAATGATCCAATGTTGACCTAAATGACTAATGATGATAAATACAATCCACCTGTGTGTAATCAAGTCTCCGTATAAATGCACCTGCACTGTGATGGTCTGTTAAAAGCGCAGAGAGCATCATGAACAACAAGGAACACACCAGGCAGGTCCGAGATACTGTTGTGAAGAAGTTTAAAGCTGGATTTGGATACAAAAAGATTTCCCAAGCTTTAAACATCTCAAGGAGCACTGTGCAAGCGATAATATTGAAATGGAAGGAGTATCAGACCACTGCAAATCTACCAAGACTTGGCCGTCCCTCTAAACTTTCAGCTCATACAAGGAGAAGACTGATCAGAGATGCAGCCAAGAGGCCCATGATCACTCTGGATGAACTGCAGAGATCTACAGCTGAGGTGGGAGACTCTGTCCATAGGACAACAATCAGTCGTATATTGCACAAATCTGGCCTTTATGGAAGAGTGGCAAGAAGAAAGCCATTTTTTAAAGATATCCATAAAAAGTGTTGTTTAAAGTTTGCCACAAGCCACCTGGGAGACAGGTCAAACATGGTGGTGGCAGCATCTTCGGCAGGGACAGGGAAGATGGTTAAAATTGATGGGAAGATGGATGGAGCCAAATACAGGACCATTCTGGAAGAAAACCTGATGGAGTCTGCAAAAGACCTGAGACTGGGACGGAGATTTGTCTTCCAACAAGACAATGATCCAAAACATAAAGCAAAATATACAATGGAATGGTTCAAAAATAAATATATCCAGGTGTTAGAATGGCCAAATCAAAGTCCAGACCTGAATCCAATCGAGAATCTGTGGAAAGAACTGAAAACTGCTGTTCACAAATGCTCTCCATCCAACCTCACTGAGCTCGAGCTGTTTTGCAAGAAGGAATGGGAAAAATTTTCAGTCTCTCGATGTGCAAAACTGATAGAGACATACCCCAAGCGACTTACAGGTGTAATCGCAGCAAAAGGTGGCGCTACAATGTATTAACTTAAGGGGGCTGAATAATTTTTCACGCCCAATTTTTCAGTTTTTGATTTGTTAAAAAAGTTTGAAATATCCAATAAATGTCATTCCACTTCATGATTGTGTCCCACTTGTTGTTGATTCTTTACAAAAAATACAGTTTTATATCTTTATGTTTGAAGCCTGGAATGTGGCAAAAGGTTGCAAAGTTCAATGGGGCCGAATACTTTCGCAAGGCACTGTATAACAGAATTTATTTGGCAGGCGGAAACCTGAGAAAAATCCATCCAGGATGTAGGATTTGTTTTTGTTTTGTAGTTTTCTATTCAATGCCATTACGGTATCCATTGACTTAGGACTCAAATTACAGTTCATATGCCTTCCATTAGATGTCAACAGTCTTTAGAAATGGTTTCAGGCTTGTATTCTGAAAAATGAGGGAGTAAGAGCAGTCTGAATGAGTGGACCCTGCAGTGTCACAGAGCTTTTTCATGCACACGACCGAGAGAGTGCCTTTCTTGTTTACCTTTTATATTGACAACGTTATTGTCCGGTTTAAATATTATTTATTATTTAGGCTAAAAATAACCTGAGGTTTGATTTTTTTTGTCTGCCTGTTGTGACTGCGTTTGAGCCTGTGGATTACTGAAGAAAATGCACAAACAAAAAGGAGGTTTTTGGATATAAATAGACTTTATCGAACAAAACAAGCATTTATTGAGTAAATGAATGTCTTCTGAGTGCAATCATATGAAGATCATCAATGATAAGTGATTAATTTTATCTCTATTTCTGACTTGTGTAACTCTTCTACTTGGCTGGTTACTGTTTGTAATGATTTGTCTGCTGGGCGATGTTCTCAAATAATCGTAAGTTATGCTTTCGCTGTAAATCCTTTTTGAAATCTGCCAACGTGGTTGGATTCACAATAAGTGAATCTTTAAACCTATGTAAAATACTTGTATGTTTTCTGAATTTTTATAATGAGTATTTCTGTATTTGAATTTGGCACTCTGCAATTTCACTGCATGTTGGCCAGGTGGTACGCTAGTGTCCCACATACCCTAGTGAGGTTAACCTCCTCCAATAAATATTTCCATGTAGTTGTGCTCTTCATTGACTGCACTGAAGCAAGCTCCTCTGTCATTTCAAAGTCTGGGGTTATCCCTCACCGCATCACTGCTCTCATCCAGGGCCAGGGAGAAATAGGTGAAATTCTTTACTTTGTCGTTCAACTGTTGTTCCATATTCTCTGAAATGTCCTCAACACGCCATGTCACTGTTCGTCTTGATAGGCAAACATTATCAAACAGCTCTTTCTTGTCCGGGGAAAGTATTGCTGCAGAGTCAATTAAACTTTCTTTAATGAATTCGCCCTCAGAGAATGACTTATACTGCTATATTTAGCAATTCTGTGGGACAGTACACAGTACATAGCTCTCACAATTCTGTCGTTTGCTGAATGCAGTTTTGTGAAAAGTCCATGCTGCTTTTTCAACTGAGAAAGCAACTCTTTCGATGCACTTGCCCTGTATTCAGAAGACATATTCCTGTATTTCTCTACATGCTTTGTCTGGAAGTGTCGGGACAAGTTGTAGTCTTTCAATACAGCGATGCTCTCTTTGCACACTAAGCACACAGATTTCCCTGATACCTCAATAAAGAAATATTTGGATGTCCACTCTTGCTAGAACACCCTACATTCATTGTCTACTTTTCATTTCTTTGAAATCTTTGAAAAACTCATTTTTGCACCATTTTTAGCTAGCTACTATTTGTAATTGTGACGTGTGTGTCAGCCTGGCAGTCACTGTCTGTCATCGTGCAGTTGCTATTTATACGTGCCTTCAAAATAAATGTCCCACAAGCGGTGGGAGTTAAATCATTACACAAAGGCGAGAATTCATTGGGCTTTTAATTTGAATAACAAATATGTTTTTCAAAACTTTACAATTGCAAATTCTTAATGTGATCTGAGCATAATTCCGCGGGCCGTATTGAATCAGGTCACGGGCTGCATACGGCTCCCGGGCCGGCCTTTGTCCAGGCCTGGTCTAGACAGTTTGTTGCTAATTTGTCGAAGTAATGAACCGTTTTCCTCATTGTCATCAACAGTGCAGTAATGAGATTGAAGAGGAGCCAACATCAGCTGGGTGCGTTTAATAGGTAACCTGCCTGTAGCAACTCAGTGCACCACACTTCCTGGAACACAAAGTGTCAAGAGTGTAACAAACTGCTGGCTTTCTTCATCTAATGACTAATCCTAATTCATCAGGGCACTGGCTTTTAGTGTTAAAGTGTCCAGTGAAAATCTCACTTTTACACATTCATATTCTGTTTCCTCATACCCAAATAATGTTGTTGACTCATCCTATACTCGTATTTGTGGCCAAAGTATACATTGGAGAGAAAAAACTACAAAACTATGTAAAAAAAGACAGGATTATTTCCTCATTGAGGATGTCATCAGCTTGTCAATAAATTGTCTACTCGCATCAATGTTTTTAATGACTGTTATATGCCCACACCATTCCAACACAGAAAAGCTGCATTTTAACATACTTAATTAAAACATTTTGGAAGGAAAACTATTTCACTCAAATTGTAATTAATTATAGGTCATACTTCATAGAAATCTGTAAACACTGGACAATTACTTTAACATATTCCTACCGACTCTGGTACATTGAGTAAATATTTTACTGTATGTGTTTGCTACTGATCAATTTTCAGATCAATGGTGCAGGGAGCAAGCCAAACAACAGAATATGGATCTATATTCATGAACACCTGTCGTTGTTCAAACAAGTCCAAACACAGGCGCTTTCCAAATCGGTTTGAAGTTTGGTCTGTCACATGGGATGACGCTGGAGAGACGAAGCAGGTACGGGGAGTCAAACATTTAATAAAGAACGGACATGGAACGAGACAGGAACAGCGTCAGCAACAAAGTAACACAAACAAAAAACAATTAATGCAGAAGTGGGAACAGAGCTGGAGAACTGACAAATATAGGGGAGGTAATAACAGGTGATGAGGGAGTCCAGATGAGTCCAATATCGCTGATGCACGTGACGAGGGAAGGCAGGTGTGCATAATGGATGATAGGAGTACGTGATGTAGGGCAGCCTGGTGCCCTCAAGCGCTGCCGGCGGGGGGGCAGGCGTGACATGGTCCGTTGGTTACCATAATGGCTCTGTCCTCATTCGTTTTCAATGAAGAAATATATTCCTCATTTACAGGGGATATGATATTACAGAACGATACATACTAGGAGAAGGTGAGGTGAAGTACTATATAAGTAGGGCCTATGGTGCCCAACCCCCGGGAACCGGCTGACCCCGTGTCCCTCCACCCCCTAGCCCCTAAATCTCACGTCTCCCCCTCTTCCCTTTGCCCCAGGGCAATGTCTGGGGGTAGGGGCACTGGGAGAAAGGGGAGAGAGGAGAGGGGGGACTAGACTAAATGTCCGGCATGCGGCTGCTCGACCGGAGCAAACTATGCACCACCACTGCCTGTTTGTGTTAGGTCAGATGACTTTGAAACCCTTTATCACCTGACTGCCTGCCTGTCTCCATGCCAGCACTGTGCTGCAAGAGAGAGGGAGTTGTGTGAAGGAAAGGCACGTGTTGGCCAGGGGTATCTCTCCTTCCTCCTCCCCTGTGAGACAAGAGCCTGGCCAGCCAATCACAGAATGTGGAGCATGGAATTCCTTGCATCTCTGTGGAGTCCCCTGCCTCCCCTCCAATAGGAGAGGAGTGCTCAATGGTTCATCTCTGTGGGGTCGCCTGCCTTTCATTCAATAGGAGAGGAGTGCTCAATGGTTCATCTCTGTGGAGTCCTCTGTCTTCCCACCAATAGGAGAGGAGACTCAATGGTTCAGTGTGCTGTGCTCTGCTGTATCTATGCAGCACGCTTCACTCAACATATCATACTGGTCATACTGCAGGTTAAGTGCACTTAAGCGCAGAACTTTCCACACCTGGATTCTGCAACAACTGCCCATTATTATTTTCTTCCATAGATTTTTCAAGCAGATTTAAGTCAAAACTGTAACTCGGCCACTCAGAAACTCCAGTAATCAACTCCAGTGTAGATTTGGCCTTGTGTTTTAGGTTATTGTCCTGACAAAAGGTGAATTCATCTCCCAGTGTCTGGTGGAAAGCAGACTGAACTCGGTTTTTCTCAAGGATTTTGCCTTTGCTAAGCTCCAATGCGTTTATTTTATTATCCTGAAAAAGTCCCTAGTACTTAACAATTACAAGCATACCCATAACATGATGCAATCCCGTGTAAATATTGACGCCGACAGAGATGGCTGCCTCGCTTAGCGTTCCTAGGAATCTATGCAGTATTTTGTTTTTTTAAATGTGTTATTTCTTACATTGTTACCCCAGGTAATCTTAGGTTTTATTACATACAGTTGGGAGGAACTATTGGATATAAGAGCAAAGTCAACTCATCAACATTACAACCAGGAATACGATTTTCCCGAAACGGATCCTCTGTTTTGCCCACCACCCAGGATAATGGATCGGATCCCAGCCGGCGACCCAAAACAACGAAGCCGTAGAAGGGGCAGATGGAGCGGTCTTCTGGTCAGGCTCTGTAGACGGGAACATCGCGCACTGCTCCCGAGCATACTACTCGCCAATGTCCAATCTCTTGACAACATGGTAGACGAAATCCGTGCAAGGGCAGTCTTCCAGAGAGACATCAGAGACAGTAACGTTCTTTGTTTCACGGAAACATGGCTCACTCGAGAAATGCTATCGGAGTCGGTACAGCCAGCTGGTTTCTTCATGCATCGCGCCGACAGAAACAAGCATCTTTCTGGTAAGAAGAAGGGCGGGGCTGTATGCCTTATGATTAACGAGATGTGGTGTGATCATAACAACATACAGGAACTCAAGTCCTTCTGTTCACCTGACTTAGAATTCCTCACAATCAAATGCCGACCGCATTATCTACCTAGAGAATTCTCTTCGATTATAATCACAGCTGCATATATCCCCCCCAAGCAGACACATCTATGGCCCTCAACAAACTTCAATTGACTCTATGTAAACTGGAAACCACATATCGTGAGGCTGTATTTCTTGTAGCTGGGGATTTTAACAAGGCTAATCCTAAATTCTATCAGCATATCGATTGTGCAACCAGAGCTGGCAAAAACACTAGATCATTGTTATTCTAACTTCCGCGATGCAGACAAGGCCCTCCCCCGCCCTCCTTTTGGAAAAGCTGACCACGACTCCATTTTGTTGCTTCCAGCCTATAGACAGAAACTAAAACAGGAAGCTCCCGCCCTCAGGTCTGTTCAACTCTGGTCCGACCAATTGAATTCGACGCTTCAAAGTTGCTTCGATCATGTGGACTGGGATATGTTCCGCATTGTGGCGAACAACAAAATTGATGAATACGCTGATTCGGTGAGTGGGTTTATTAGCAAGTGCATCGGCGATGTCGTACCCACAGCGTCTAATTAAAACATTCCTAAACCAGAAACCGTGGTTTGATGGCAGCATTCGCGCAAAACTGAAAGCGCGAACCACTGCTTTTAATCAGGGCAAGGTGACCGGAAACATGACCTAATACAAACAGTGTAGCTATTCCCTCCGCAAGGCAATCAAACAAGCTAAGCGTCAGTATAGAGACAAAGTAGAATCTTAATTCAACGGCTCAGACACGAGAGGTATGTGGCAGGGTCTACAGTAAATCACATAAGACTATAAAAGGAAAACCAGCCCCGTTGTGGACCAGGATGTCTTGCTCCCAGACAGACGAAACAACTTCTTTGCTCGCTTTGAGGACAATACAGTGCCACTGACATGGCCCGCTACCAAAACCTGTGGGCTTCCCTTCACTGCAGCCGACGTGAGCAAAACATTTAAATGTGTCAACCCTCGCAAGGCTGCAGGCCCAGACGACATCCCCAGCTGCGTCCTCAGAACTTGCGCAGACCTGCTGGCTGGTGTGTTCATGGACATATTCAATCAATCCTTATTACAGTCTGCTGTCCCCACATGCTTCAAGAGGGCCAACATTGTGTGAAGTGGGGCCCCAGTATTGAGGATCAGCGGGGTGGAGATGTTGTTACCTACCCTCACCACAGACCCTGGGTCTCAAGCTCGATGATGAGATTGGAGGGTACTATGGTGTTAAATGCTCAGCATAACCGTAAGTTTCTCCAGAGGGTAGTGAGGTCTGCACAACGCATCACCGGGGGCAAACTACCCGCCCTCCAGGACACCTACACTACCCGATGTCACGGAAGGCCAAAAAGATCATCAAGGACAACAACCACCCAAGCCACTGCCTGTTCACCCCACTATCATCCAGAAGGCGAGGTCAGTACAGGTACATCAAAGCAGGGACCGAGAGACTGAAAAACAGCTTCTATCTCAAAGCCATCAGACTGTTAAACAGCCATCACTAACATTGAGTGGCTACTGCCAACACACTGACTAAACTCCAGCCACTTTAATAATGTAAAAATTGATGTAATAAATGTATCACTAGCCACTTTAAACAATGCCACTTCATACAATGTTTACATACCCTACATTACTCATCTCATATGTATATACTGTACTCTATACCATCTACTGCATCTTGCCATCTTGATGTAATGTATCACTAGCCCCTTTAAACAATGCCACTTTTATATGTTTGCATACCCTACATTACTCATCTCATATGTATATACTGGACTTTATGCAGTGAAGGAAAAAAGTATTTGATCCCCTGCTGATTTTATACGTTTGCCCACTGACAAAGACATGATCAGTCTATAATTTTAATGGTAGGTTTATTTGAACACTGAGAGACAGAATAACAACAAAAATATCCTGAAAAACGTATGTCAAAAATGTTATAAATTGATTCGCATTTGAATGAGGGAAATAAGTATTTGACCCCCTCTCAATCAGAAAGATTTCTGGCTCCCAGTGTCTTTTATACAAGTAACGAGCTGAGATTAGGAGCACACTCTTAAAGGGAGTGCTCCTAATCTCTGTTTGTTACCTGTATAAAAAACACCTGTCCACAGAAGCAATCAATCGATCAGATTCCAAACTCTCCACCAAACCATTAAAATTATAGACTGATTATTTCTTTGTCAGTGGGCAAACATACAAAATCAGCAGGGGATCAAATACTTTTTTCCATCCACTGCATCGTGCCTATGCCGTTCTATACCATCACTCATTCTAATATTTTTTTATGTACATGTAACAGTACAACTTTAGACCGTCCCCTTGCCCATACCCGGGCGTGAACCAGGGACCCTCTGGAACTACTACTTTAAGGTCTCAGAGCAAGTGACGTCACTGATTGAAACGCTATTTAGCGCGCACCGCTAACTAAGCTAGCCATTTCACATCCGTTACATACATATTCTTATTCATTCCTTTACACGGGTGTGTATAAGGTCATTGTTGTGAAATTGTTAGGTTAGATTACTCGTTGGATATTACTGCATTGTCGGAACTAGAAGCACAAGCATTTCGCTACACTCACATTAACATGTGCTAACCATGTGTATGTGACAAATACACATTTGTTTTATTTGATTAGACAATATGGAGAGTAGTAATGTGCTGTATTTGATTTGCCCCAAACATAACACTTTGTGTTCACGACAAAAACTTAATTACTTTGCCACATTTTTTCGTGGGGAATATTTTTATTCAATATAGGCTTATTTTCACTCTGTCAATTAGGCTAGTATTGTGGAGCAACAACAATATTGTTGATTCCATCCTCAGTTTTCTCCTATCACAGCCATTAAACTGTATTTGTTTTAAAGTCACAATTGGCCTGATGGTGAAGTCCCTGAGCAGTTTTGTTACGTGCCTCCTAACGGAGGGAGGTGCAGGAATCAGGAGAAGGTAAGCAAGTAATTCCCAGTGGCAAAATAGTTTAATGAGCAGTCCAAAACACAACGACAACATGGGACTGAAAAAACTCCCAAACAAGGTTGCCACAAACACAGGGAAATAAAGCGCTACACACAGAGGAGAAACCTCTACTTCTAAACTCAATACCTAACGGCACAACTGCCGTGAGAAAAGAAACCCCATGGTACAGACACGCACCCCTCAATAACGTAACCACAGAAAACAATCCCGCACAAAGATGAGCAGGCAGCGGAGGTAAATATACCCTCCGAAATCAACTAATAAGACACAGGTGTAAACAATACAGACAGACACAAGCGAAAAGGAAAAATGGATTGGTGGCAGCTAGTAGGCCGGCGACGACGACCGCCGAGCACCACCCGAACAGGGAGAGGAGCCACCTTCGGTGGAAGTCGTGACAGGTTTCCTTCGTCTCCGGCAACTGAGTTAGGAAATATGTGTAACGACGTTCGTCTGTTGAATGAAGAGAGTCAGACCGAAATGCAGCGTGTAGGTTACTCATGACTTTAATGAATGACAACGGTACATTAAATAACTGAATTACGAAAACAACAAACGAAACGTGAACTAATTACAGCCTATCTGGTGACTACAACACATAGACAGGAACAAACACCCACAAAATACAACGCGAACTCAGGATACCTAAATACGGTTCCCAATCCGAGACAACGAGAATCACCTGACTCCAATTGAGAATCGCCTCAGGCAGCCAAGCCTAACTAGACACACCCCTAATCATACACAATCCCAATTAATACAAACCCCAATACGAAACCCAACATATAAACCCATGTCACACCCTGGCCTACCCAAACATATAACAAAAACACAAAATACAATGACCAAGGCGTGACAATATGCTTGTATCGATGTATTGATACACCTACCAAAATGTAATTAATAACTTCACCATGCTCAAATGGATGTTTTTTATGATTTACCCATCTACCAATAGGTACCCCTCTATGAGAGGCATTGGAAAAACTCCTTGGTCCTTGTGGTTGAATCTGTGTTTCAAATTCACTGCTCAACTGAGGGACCTTACACATAATTACACGTGTGGTGTACCAAGATGAGGTAGTCTTTAAAAAATCTTGTTAAACACTATTATTGCACATAGAGTGAGTTCATGCATCTTATCATGTAACTTGTTAAACACATGTTTAGGCTTTCCATAACAAAGGGGTTGAATACTTATTGAATCAAGATATTTCAGCTTTTCATTTTTTTATACATTTGTAAAAAATTTAAAAACACAATTACTCTTTGACATCATGGGGTATTGTGTGTAGGCTAGCGACAAAAAAATCTCAATTTAATCTGTTTTAAATTCAGGCTATAACACAACAAAATGTGGAAAAGGTCAAGTGTGAATACTTTCTGAAGGCCTGTATGCGTGTCTTTCGGAGGGGTTGGGTTAAAAGCGGAAGTGACCTTATGTATAATTTACCAACAAAGTTATCTTAATCCTAATCTTAAAATTTGGATGAAATTGGATACTATGAAAATATGTCAGAATCAATCACTGTTATGTCTGTATACATTACCAGAGATAAATAATTGCAAGCTAAACTCTCAATAAAATCCATCTCCCACATATCAGAAGAGATATGCTTCTAGAAAACAGCACTAATACTGTCAAAAATTTGAGTGTAAAAACAGGATACTATATTCCCTTTGTTTTCTATATAGTACTCTCCCAACCATACATTACTGACTGATATTAGACATGGTATCGATGAGGCTAATTATTGACCTATAGCTGACCTGACCTATAACCCCTGAAGATCACAATAACGTCTTCATGTCAGTAAACAGTCACAGTGCTTCCATATCATCTTTAAAAGGACAGCATCCTCCCTGTACTCTCTGTTCACCCACGACCCACGACTCCAACACCATCATTAAGTTTGTGACGACACAACGGTGGTTGGTCTGATCACCAATGACGATAAGACAGCCTATAGGGAGGACGTTTTTTTTCTCCTCTGGTTGCACATTTAACATGCTAGTAGAAATTAGGTTAAACAGATTTAAGTATCCCTGCATTAAAGTCCCCGGCCACTAGGAACGCCGCCTCTGGATGAGCGCTTTCCTGTTTTCTTATGGCCGTTTACAGCTCATTGAGTGCGGTCTCAGTGTCAGCATCGGTTTGTGGTGGTAAATAGACAGCTACGAAGAATATAGATAAAAACTCTCTTGGTAAATAGTGTGGTCTATAGCTTATCATGAGATACTCTACCTCAAGCGAGCATTACCTTGAGACCTTCTTATCATTGGATTTGGTGCACCTGCTGTTGTTTACAATTTTAGACAAACCACCACTCCTTGTCTTTCCAGAGGCTGCTGTTCTATCAAATCAAATTCAAATTTTATTTGTCACATACACATGGTTAGCAGATGTTAATGCGAGTGTAGTGAAATGCTTGTGCTTCTAGTTCCGACAATGCAGTGATAACCAACAAGTAATCTAACTAACAATTCCAAAACTAATGTCTTATACACAGTGTAAGGGGATAAGGAATATGTACATAAGGATATATGAATGAGTGATGGTACAGAGCAGCATACAGTAGATGGTATCGAGTACAGTATATACATATGAGATGAGTGTGTAGACAAAGTAAACAAAGTGGCATAGTTAAAGTGGCTAGTGATACATGTATTACATAAGGATGCAGTCGATGATGTAGAGTACAGTATATACATATGCATATGAGATGAATAATGTAGGGTAAGTAACATTATATAAGGTAGCATTGTTTAAAGTGGCTAGTGATATATTTACATCATTTCCCATCAATTCCCATTATTAAAGTGGCTGGAGTTGGGTCAGTGTCAATGACAGTGTGTTGGCAGCAGCCACTCAATGTTAGTGGTGGCTGTTTAACAGTCTGATGGCCTTGAGATAGAAGCTGTTTTTCAGTCTCTCGGTCCCAGCTTTGATGCACCTGTACTGACCTCGCCTTCTGGATGATAGCGGGGTGAACAGGCAGTGGTTCGGGTGGTTGATGTCCTTGATGATCTTTATGGCCTTCCTGTAACATCGGGTAGTGTAGGTGTCCTGGAGGGCAGGTAGTTTGCCCCCGGTGATGCGTTGTGCAGTCCTCACTAACCTCTGGAGAGCCTTACGGTTGAGGGCGGAGCAGTTGCCGTACCAGGCGGTGATACAGCCCGCCAGGATGCTCTCGATTGTGCATCTGTAGAAGTTTGTGAGTGCTTTTGGTGACAAGCCGAATTTCTTCAGCCTCCTGAGGTTGAAGAGGCGCTGCAGCGCCTTCTTCACGACGCTGTCAGTGTGAGTGGACCAATTCAGTTTGTCTGTGATATGTATGCCGAGGAACTTAAAACTTGCTACCCTCTCCACTACTGTTCCATCGATGTGGATAGGGGGGTGTTCCCTCTGCTGTTTCCTGAAGTCCACAATCATCTCCTTAGTTTTGTTGACGTTGAGTGTGAGGTTATTTTCCTGACACCACACTCTGAGGGCCCTCACCTCCTCCCTGTGGCCGTCTCTCGTTGTTGGTAATCAAGCCTACCACTGTTGTGTTGTCCGTGATGATTGAGTTGAGGCGTGCGTGGCCACCTCGTGGGTGAACAGGGAGTACAGGAGAGGGCTCAGAACGCACTGTCTGTTGAGGATCAGCGGGGAGGAGATGTTGTTGCCTACCCTCACCACCTGGGGGCGGCCTGTCAGGAAGTCCAGTACCCAGTTGCACAGGTCGAGACCCAGGGTCTCGAGCTTGATAGCTTGGAGGGTACTATGGTGTTGAATGCCGAGCTGTAGTCGATGAACAGCATTCTCACATAGGTATTTCTCTTGTCCAGGTGGGTTAGGGCAGTGTGCAGTGTGGTTGAGATTGCATCGTCTGTGGACCTATTTGGGCGGTAAGAAAATTGGAGTGGGTCTAGGGTGTCAGGTAGGGTGGAGGTGATATGGTCCTTGACTAGTCTCTCAAAGCACTTCATGATGACGGAAGTGAGTGCTACAGGGCGGTAGTCGTTTAGCTCAGTTACCTTAGCTTTCTTGGGAACAGGAACAATGGTGGCCCTCTTGAAGCATGTGGGAACAGCAGACTGGTATAGGGATTGATGGAATATGTCCGTAAACACACCGGCCAGCTGGTCTGCGCATGCTCTGAGGGCGCGGCTGGGGATGCCGTCTGGGCCTGCAGCCTTGCGAGGGTTAACACATTTAAATGTCTTACTCACCTCGGCTGCAGTGAAGGAGAGACCGCATGTTTTTGTTGCAGGCCGTGTCAGTGGCACTGTATTGTCCTCAAAGTGGGCAAAAAAGTTATTTAGTCTGCCTGGGAGCAAGACATCCTGGTCCGTGACTGGGCTGGGTTTCTTCTTGTAGTCCGTGATTGACTGTAGACCCTGCCACATGCCTCTTGTGTCTGAGCCATTGAATTGAGATTCCACTTTGTCTCTGTACTGACGCTTAGCTTGTTTAATAGCCTTGCGGAGGGAATAGCTGCATTGTTTATATTCGGACATGTTACCAGACACCTTGCCCTGATTAAAAGCAGTGGTTCGCGCTTTCAGTTTCACGCGAATGCTGCCATCAATCCATGGTTTCTGGTTTGGGAATGTTTTTATCGTTGCTATGGGAACGACATCTTCGACGCACGTTCTAATGAACTCGCACACCGAATCAGCGTATTCGTCAATATTTTCATCTGACGCAATACGAAACATGTCCCAGTCCACGTGATGGAAGCAGTCTTGGAGTGTAGAGTTAGCTTGGTCTGACCAGCGTTGGACAGACCTCAGCGTGGGAGCCTCTTGTTTTAGCTTCTGCCTGTAGGCAGGGATCATCAAAATGGAGTCGTGGTCAACTTTCCCGAAAGGGGGGCGGGGCAGGGACTTATATGCGTCGCGGAAGTTAGAGTAACAATGATCCAAGGTTTTATCACCCCTGGTTGCGCAATCGGTATGCTGATAAAATTTAGGGAGTCTTGTTTTCAGATTAGCTTTGTTAAAATCCCCAGCTACAATGAATGCAGCCTCCGGATAAATGGTTTCCAGTTTGCAAAGAGTTAAATAAAGTTCGTTCAGAGCCATCGATGTGTCTGCTTGGGGGGGGATATATACGGCTGTGATTATAATCGAAGAGAATTCTCTTGGAAGATAATGCGGTCTACATTTGATTGTGAGGAATTCTAAATCAGGTGAACAGAAGGATTTGAGTTCCTGTATGTTTCCTTCATCACACCATGTCCCGTTAGTCATGAGGCATACGCCCCCGCCACTCTTCTTACCAGAGAGATGTTTGTTTCTGTCGGCGCGATGCGTGGAGAAACCCGCTGGCTGCACCGCATCGGATAGCGTCTTCCCAGTAAGCCATGTTTCCGTGAAGCAGAGAACGTTGCAGTCTCTGATGTCCCTCTGGAATGCCACTCTTGCTCGGATTTCGTCAACCTTGTTGTCAAGAGACTGGACATTGGCAAGAAGAATGCTGGGAAGTGGTGCGCGATGTGCCCTTTTTCGGAGTCTGACCAGAACACCGCCTCGTTTCCCTCTTTTTCGGAGTCGTTTTTTTGGGTCGCTGCATGCAATCCATTCCGTTGTCCTGTTTGTAAGGCAGAACACAGGATCCGCGTCGCGGAAAACATATTCTTGGTCGTACTGATGGTGAGTTGACGCTGATCTTATATTCAGTAGTTCTTCTCGACTGTATGTAATGAAACCTAAGATGACCTGGGGTACTAATGTAAGAAATAACACGTAAAAAAAAAAACTGCATAGTTTCCTAGGAACGCGAAGTGAGGCGGCCATCTCAGTCGGCGTCGGATGCAGAGTAAACCTTGCCAGCTGTATGTTATTCATGTTGTCGTTCAGGCATGACTCGGTGAAACATAAGATATTACAGTTTTTAATGCCCGTTGGTATGATATTCGTGATCGTAGTTTGTCTATTTTGTTATCCAATGATTGTACGTTGGCTGATAGGACTGATGGTAGAGGCAGATTACCCACCTGCGATCGGTTACATACAAGGCACTCCGACCTTCGTCCCCGATATTCTCTTGTCTCTTTCTCATTCGAATGGCAGGGATTTGGGCCTTGTCGGGTGTCTGAAGTAAATCCTTCGCGTCCAAAACGTTAAAGGAAAAATCTTCGTCCAGTACGAGGTGAGTAATCACTGTCCTGATATCTAGAAGCTCTTTTCGGTCATAAGAGAGGATGGTAGAAACATTATGTACAAAATAAGTTACAAAATGCGTGAAAAAACACACACAATAGCACAATTGGTTTCGGAGACTGTAAAACATCTGCCATCTCCTCCGGCGCCATTATCCACCATGTTGGATTATCCAGCATGTGACAAATCTAATTTGATTTGACATGAGACTGGGGCTATGCCAGGCCAGGTGGCGTCGGCGTCCGGCAAAAGTGACATGTAGATCTCATTTCCTCCCCATTGATCAGGACTGAGGAAAAGGCCTCTGTTCCCAATCAAACAGTGGCGTGTGAGCCCCCTGTTTCGGAAAAAGATTGTGCAAATCCTATTGATTGGCGTCCTTGAAAAAGTAGCGTAGGCTGGGCAGAATGTGCAGCAGGCAGCCCAGCTGTATTGACCTACCACATCACATCAGGCCTTTCCTCCTGCCAGATCAATGAATTGATATAACTGAGGAAAATGATTGGGCACTCTACTGATTGATGGTCATAGACAGCCCATAGTCCTAATACTAACACACAACGACATTTCCACTAGCCCGTTTGTGCTGTTTCCACTAGAATCTCCAATGGACTTTGCAATTGACAGAACAAACAGATCATGAGACCAGGCTACGTTACCAGCACTGGCAGATATAGTATCAGACATGCCATCCACAGTCGCTGAGGGAGGGCCTGTCTACTCTCTGTGTAACCTCTACCCTAATTAGAGCAGGTGGGCATGCAGCAGGCTGTCTAAGGCTGTAGAACAGAGTATAGAGCTTTTCGTATTGTGGCATGGCATAGGATCATGATTATGTCAGTTTGGATAGGCAACGTCTGTGTTTACATCTCGATTCTGTCACAAACAACAATACCATTCATCAGCTTTAATAGAGAGATTCAAACATCGAACTGGTCTGTGGAGGCATTGTGTTCATGTACAGCTATACATTTAACATGTTGACAGTTTATTTGTTGACTTGCTATTTACTTACATGATGTAATTACATGCTAGTTATCTAATAGCTACTCTTCTGTCACTTTGGGAGAGCTATTAAAACAAGCCTAGCATTTGGTGTCAGGTCGTAACCACCTGGATGGAATTCTCTGAAGTACAGTACGTGTCAAAGGGTTGTGGCCACGTTGCTACCAAACCAAGTAGGCTACTGTCATTTTCTACCAGGCTTGACTCACAGCAACCTTTGGTTGTTTTGTTCAGATTGTTTTTGATGTTTGCTGGTCTGGATAAAAACTGCTGACATGCCCAGTTTTGCCACCCATCCTTACATGTTGTGGCATAGGAGAAATGAGCCCACATCCAAGGATAATCAGAAGGCTAGTTAGATCAACTTCCTTTGGCTGTGTTCAACTTTTCTTTGAGAAATCGTTATACTGCATCAATTAACATGGTGGTATATTAGCATATATGGTAACTTTAACCATCTGGGAAAGGTTTTGCTGTGGGCCTACTTAATGGGTTTTCCCCATGTATTCTTATGGAGCCCACAGCTTCACGAGTAAACTCTGCACTATGTGTGAACTCAGCGTAGAAATAGATGCTCAGCATAGAGAGGGAGGAATAGCACTAATTTGGGTTAAACAATATGCAATACAACATGTCTCTAAAACCTCACAATCTGTGTGATATAGTGTCCATTGAGGTAGTCTATGTGAAAGAAATTACATTCTAAAGACATATTTCAATGAATTCTTTGCCTTGAAAACGGTCTGAGAATCCAAAAGCTGATGATTGTTTTCCCCAAGGACTTTACTACACAGGGTTGCTTTCAATTCCGTAATCAAGACACACAACCAACAACCAACCGTTCATCTCAAAGACCTAAAATGTACCTACAGTTCTTGGACTGAATAATGCATCATTATCTTGTAATATTCATGTAGGCTGCCCTACACACCATCCAATGGGGTGTTAGAGAAGCAGTGAGTCGGTTTATTGAATCATTTAAGGTTATGCTATAATTTCACACTCTGTCGATGCCTCAGAGCCTGCCGGATAGGTTAACAAATTCATGCAGAGCAACAATCATACATCAAAAAGTGCATATTAGAGCAAATTAAATTAAAATTAAATGACAAATGCATTACATGTCTACGATATACTGGGCAACATGCTTGGACTTGCTTGGACTTTTTGGTCCAGGTTCATCTGTCTTGCTGGAATACTTAGCCAAGATTACAGGAGGAAACATGCACAGGTGTGTGTGTGTGTGTGTGTGTGTGTGTGTGTGTGTGTGTGTGTGTGTGTGTGTGTGTGTGTGTGTGTGTGTGTGTGTGTGTGTGTGTGTGTGTGTGTGTGTGTGTGTGTGTGGTGAGCAAACACATTAATTCAATTATCAAACCTTGTACAACAATTGTACAACTCATAACCTTCAACAAGATTGTGAACGGTACATTGATGCAGGAAGTGGGGCATTGTGGAGGAGGTGAAGGAGGGAGGAGCCATAATGTACTGTAGTAGCTTGTCCCCGAGTTTCACATGACCCAGCTGATATGCAATCAGAAGGGGCAAAGGTGGTTTAATGAGCAAATATTCTTACCTGCAGTAATTGAGGATTTTGTAGATTATTTTTACTAGGCATAAAAGCTCTAAAGGACACATTTCTTTTCATTTCTATTTTGGCACCAATTCTCTTTTGGTTTTGCAAAACCTAATCAGGCAACAGACCTCAACATGGGTGTTGGAATGGCCTGCTGCGGTGGTGGCCATATGGCCAGAATGGTGTGCTCTTTATGGATAACCTGTAAAATAGATTCAAAATAGACCAATATGAAACATCTAAAATTATATTCAAATATAAGTAGGCAGTTTTTTCAATTGTTAGGCCTTTTGTGTAAACAAAATCAGTAGTGTTGCATGTTTGCCGTATGAGTCATCATCACAGTCCCCACAAGCATTTTGAGCCTATTCCAGCTGGAAACATTATTTTTATATTACTCATATGCATTTTGTTTTTCCAAGCATGCTTTCATTACTTATCTCAACGACAATATGCCAACAAATCGATTGATTCACAACCTTTCGTAGGATAATTAAGTTATCTAAATGACTTGTCGAAACAGTGACATCACATCATTATAGACCAAGTAATAGTAGATTTGTATTTCAGTTATATCAGTCTATGACAACGCCCTCATCCGGCGACTAACTGCAATTGAACGTGAACAGAACTGTATACCCGCTCTCAGACTTCCCAGCTGTCATTCTCTAGAAGATGGCGGACTGCGTTTCACTGTTAGATGAGGAGCTCTCTTCTTTTGTCTTCAATTACCTGACAGAAAACTCAGGCAGCCAGGTAAGGGATGTTCATATTATATATATCCAGAATCAGGACTACCTGGCCGAGGGTTCATGTTTGCATGTTATTAGCAGAAGCATGCGTAATTTAATCTTCATGTATGCTCTGGCTGTCAGCATCTCGGCTCTCTAACCGGCGTCTTCAGACCTTTGACGTATGTGCTTCACGTGGAGTTGTAGGGAAATGTTATTAGTGCGAACAACGTGGGATAGTAATTAATAAAACATTTAATTTCGGTTGCGTAAAATGATTTGGTCATTTAACATTGAAATAACAATTTATATGTTGCTCTTAAAACTTTTACTATTTTTGACTAATCCTGTCAAATCAGAGACCTCAGCACGTGGGTAGGCTAAAGCATGAACTTGGCTATTTATGCATTTGATATTGAAATGAATGGATGTATTGGCAATACATTGCATACGAAGGTTTGACTATTTATTTCCCATCCAGCTAATAAGCCTACACTCTGGAGTTTTGATGAATGCTTATATTATTGTAAATCAATGAAATTTGCGTATGTTGGCTATCCATCTGTTTCATCAGCCCATCTATCTAGTAACTAAAGATAGTTCAACTGTAGACCGGTATGCTACGGTTTCTGTACAGTACGCCTCTCACGGTTCAAAGTTGGGCTAAAGTAGCTAGTGAACTACAAAGGGAATAGAGTGCAATACAACGATAATGACTATTTGATCCGGCCATCGACGTCCGTTGAGTTTCAGGTGCTGCAAGAATAATGATGTGAAATGCGGAATATTGTGCCCATCTGTGAAAAATTCAGGCGATTATGTTTTCGTAATCGTTTGCGTAAGCAGCGATCCACTGTTACAAAACCTTGTTACCAGCGAGCCACTGTTGCAAAACCTTCTTACCAGCGAGCCACTGTTATAAAACCTTGTTACCAGACGAGACTGTTATAAAACCTCGTTACCAGCGAGCCACTGTTACAAAACCTTGCTACCAAAAATGCGTGTTCTAGGGGGTAACAAAATAACAATTGTCAAACATTAATATGAATGAAAATCCAATTATGGGCGGTATCTCATAGTAATGTGATATTGCACAATGTTATTAGACCACCAGATTTAAAATAATTATAGGATGCAACTGGCCAGCATACTCACGGATTATTCTCAGTAGGCTAAATCTCATTGAATTCCAACTATTCTTTATTGTAGCCTACCTAGGACAGATTATGATGTAACCCTAGATTGCGATGAGAGCATTCGTTCTCAGATATTCTACTCTTTGCTAGATGTGTAGCTAGTGAGCAGGTTCATTGATTGCAGAAGCCAAGACTAAAAGCGATTTACATTTCATGTCAGTTAATAAGTATCTAATAATAACATGCATTAATTATGAGTTGAAACCTGGTACAGCATAATTAACAAAGGGTAAAACATGCATATTGAGGGCGTCCCCGCTTAGACACGAAGTTGCCCTAACTGGAAAGTTATATTTGTCCCAGAGCGTAATGTGACAACATTGTATCAGGTTCTGATCGCGTAGGGGATGTTCGTGATATTAGCCCCATCAAATGTAGCGTTCGATGCGGTGTTGCATGTTAAGGCGAATTATCGGGTTGACAGCGCTATCTATGGTCATTGTAATAGTACTCTACTATCGTGAACAGGGGTGTATTGATTCCGCCTATTCTGTTGCAAAAAAAATCTAAAACGGAAGCAAACTGAATGAAACGGGGAGGGACCTACCTGAATTTGTCCAATAATAACTCGTTTTGCTCTGTTTGCTTCCGGTTGGTTCTTAAACGGTAAACGGTTTCCGTAACGAATACACCCCATCGTTACAGAACACAGACTTGCTGCAGTCATGTGCTTTCTGTTGCGTAGTAGTCTGGAGGACGCGGCTCCAGTGACGTGTTTGAGCGACAGTTACCCTCTTTCCGCTGGGTTGCATGTGACTGTTGCTGCTGCTGCCACTACTGTCCGGCTGCTTCTAGATCAGGACTAATTATTCACCGGGTCTATTCCAGTTTAGTCAAGAGGATCTAAAGATCAGTCCTACTTACAACCACAACCCTAGCGGAACCACATAGAGTAGTTCTAGATTGAGAAGTGGATGCCATTATCCCCTTTTACTATTTCCCGATCCATCTGAAAACATTTTTATTCTTCTTTTCAGAACTATTTTCAAATGTAATCATCCATTTTGATGTAAATATTTAAAGGCCTATACTACTAACATTATATGGGCCAGTTATGTTCTACCCTTTATATTCATGAGATGCATGAGTTACACAGCCTACATAGCAAAATGCATTTCTGTAGTTTGTCTCATCATTTAGGCCTCAGTATGTGGTTTCATCGCCTGTCAGTCAATGGTTCATTTGATTCTGGTTGCTGACTGAGTTGTCCTGTTGCATGGTCATATCAGCTTTCAAACTGAAGTCTTGTTTTCCCAGATTTAGTCAGACAGGGAAACAATATAGTCCACTGCACCGGGCAGGGTGCTCACTTCAGCAGTCTCTCTCTCTTCAATGAAATGCTGTGTATTATTACACAGACACTGAGCTGTCCTGCCGTGATGGAATACTGCAGTGCTATGTGTTCAGCTTCCATGATATGGCCTGAGTCACCTGTCAAGCCTAGAATGGAGGCCTACTCTTTTAAACTAGAGCAAATGCATTATGTCTATGAAATGAGCAGTTCCTACAGTACACCTGCCTGTCTCTCTGATGGAATGAATGTAATTAGCTTTGGCTATGCTGTGTACTGACAGAAGATTATGGATAAGACTAGCCTTTGTTTTTTCTTAGCAGGGTTTAATGCTGATTTAAACTGGCCGTGAACCACAGGACATTGGTCTTTATGTTTTGATGTTCACTGTGACGTTACTGTATTTTTAAGCCCTACTACAATCTGGAGAATCAATCAATGAACAGTTACAGAGATGATTGTCATCACTGATAATGTTACTCTAGGAGTAGCATTTCACCTATATTTAAAGTTCTCACACATTATCCATGAGGGTCATTCTGAAAGATCCTAGCCTATCACCCATCCTTCAAGATCACTATCTAGGTAGGACGAGCATTTTCATATATTTTGTTGTTGTTGAGAAGGATCATTCTGAATGATCATTACTCAAAATGATCAACTCAATTGAGGATGAAAGAGTCTAATCTCCCAGAAGTGTTGCTGGGAGGTTTTTCTTGTGTCACTGCCTGACTTTGTGGTTTGTCACTGAGGATTGGAATGTTTGCTTCCTCCCCAAAGCCCCAGAGATCCATCATCTGGCTGAGGCTCTGAGGCTTGTCCTCAGGGAGGCTTGAGGATGCACTCTCATGGATCACTGTATCTCTCCCCTCCACTCTGAGCCTAGCCCATGGGTAGGCAACTAGATTCAGCCACGGGCCGATTTTTGCCAGAGCGGATGGTTGGTGGGGCGTAACATAATTATAATAATCTGTACACTGAAAATTGACCGCAATTAAGCCCAAAAAGAGATTGTATTTGAAAATAACTATCATTTTTATAACTTGATTACATTGAGACACCATCACATATGTTTTTGGATTGGTGGGAATACTTAAGGACAGATTTTGTAAATATGACACATTTTTATCTGAATTGCTGGATGATTTTACAGTCTTTCTTGACCATGAAGTAAAATAGATATAATTTTTTTACACAAAAAGTTTTTGGGGGTCCCAAGAAAATCACCCCTGCTCTAACCTAGGTGCATCCCAAATTTTACCCTATTCCCTTTATAGTGCACTACTTTTGCCCTATCAGGCCCTGGTGGTCTAAAGTAGTGCACTATAAAGGGTGCTATTTGGGATGTATTTTCTGACTGTATGGGAGGGAGAGGAACTAGGAAACAGCTGATTAGATATCAATAATTGATGCAGGCTAATCCGTCATCGGCTTCAAAGGCTATCCTTTGCATGGACTCCTGAGACACACACTGACTACAGCAGGCATTTGGTTGTCTTGACATATTCAGGCTGTGTTCTCCCAAGTCAATAGGGATCATTTGATTTGGCTTTTGATTTTGTTTTCGACTATCTCTTGTCCTAGGATTCATCTTTTGCTGTGCCAACATGCAAATATATTATTGTCTTTCATTTTCCCTTTGAAATTAGCCATGGTTTTGAAATATGATATTATGAAATTCTGTGCATTTAAAAAAACCGAATCGAATAATAATACATCACAACAAGCCATAATGTCCTTAATGAACCTTTGCACGTGTTTTGTATTCATCACAATGACTCTATTGATGTTGAGGACATTAGCATGAGCCTGTTTCATATTCTGTAACTTGCTTTGGGATATGCATCAGGGGCTTTAATATAATGCCTATGGGCCTAAGTAGGCAGGTTTCCATTGACCCAGGTTTATTCAACAAAAGCAATGTCGCTAAAGAAATCTTTGTGACGTGTAATAGAAATGGCAGGTACAGGAGAAATGTTCTCAAGATCAACAACATTTTTATCAGTTCGACTGGTGGATTTTTCTGTCGTCTAACTTTATGTATTGTGACAAATTATGATGGAAACAGTTTTTCGATTAAATTATGACTGAAGGTACGCGGGCACGTGATGTCACCTGCCTACATCTTGCAAAATATTTTCTGTTAATTATAAAGATTTACTAGATTTATTACAATATGGCAAATATTAGTCAGTTGTTGCATTCTATCCATGTTGGCTTTTGCGGGCTACCTGAGACGTGAAACAGGTGGGCGGGCATACAGACTGACGGCAATTTATTCATGAGCAATTTGCGAAAATGGGTAATGGAAACACTGTAGGTTTTAGGTGTGATGTCGTTATATCCAGCTGTTTGCATCGACATAAGATAGTGGAATGGAAAGACATGAGACATGGAAATGCACCCTAGCAGGCAATTATCACATCTATTTTCTATGCCAACCTTCTAAATGTCAACAAAACACATCCCTGGACAAGTTCATGTGAACATAGCTATTGACACGTCAGATTCAGCTCCTCAACTTGTGAGGTATGATCCATGAGAAATCTGGAACAGGAACATGCAATGCTGTGTCCCAACTGGCACCATATTCCCTATAATGCCCAGTGCTTTACTTTTGACCAGGGCCCATAGAGACATTTGATATGTTCAATTGACTGTGGATACCTTGGATAGGGCCATATAAAATCTGCGTTGCGGAGTCACGGATTTCAGACATAAAAACGGAATTCAACAATATTCAAAATTGTATTGAACTTAGTAAATGTATTGAACTTATTAGAACATTCATCAAGATTATCAAAAGGTATGAAAAATATGCGTCAGTGATTTGTATTTTTCTTCGACTTTCTGAAGAGACAACGTCTGAATGCCCCTGTCTGTGTGTTCTCGTTTGTCTACCACTTTGTGTGGTCGTTAGTAATGTAATGACAACCTTCTTCTGGTTGGTGGAAAGGCTTTCCCTAAAACCTTCTCTATTAAATGTTAACTACAACGTAGCCTATGCCTCTTGGGCAGAATGATATCAGGATTTTTTGCATCAATCCAGTAGATATTTCTTTGCAATCTCCCTTGAGCGCTACTGAAACATTGCTAACCATACAACTGTCTTTGGCTGGTGCGCAGTTTAATTAAAGGGAAGGCCTAATTACAACCCAATATCTACATTTCAAAAGAGCCTGCTGATGTGGTTTAAGCATTGTTGTGGACTTGGAACCTATTAAAAAGGCGTGAAAACCTGAAAAACAGAAATCTGGAAAAACAAATGGAAGAAAAGGAAATTTAGTTTAAAAAATGACAGAATCAGGCAAATAAAGTGATTTTATAGGGTCCTACTTGGGAACAGAGGAGGGATGCTTCACTCTGTGTGTGCTTCTCCTGGCCACTAAAGCACATGCCTGTTGAGACAGGTCATGACTTGCAGGTGGAGGCCAGGATAGGAAAGGCCAGGATAGGACATGCCAGGACAGGATAGGCCCGGAAAAGACAGGAGCAGAGTAGCAGACTGTCTGATGAGGCTGACTTAGGTAAAGGGAAGTTGAAATTGGGTTGCCAGGTGTTGTCGTCCCTTGATGATATTCACCGCCACCTGCTTTACCATTTCAATGTGCATTCAGGCATTTGTCCGTAGTCAGCATCCTCCAGGTCATTATACTGTACTTCAGCCACAGCTAAACAATGGGTGTGCAAGTAGTCTATTGTAGATGGATTGTGTGTCCTGAATGTAGGGTCAACAGGTTTTTAAGTTTGTTTTTTATGTTTATGGTGACATATTGTGTTGAGATGAAATACATATTCCTTCCTGATGTTTTATTTCCTAAAAAATCATAATCATTTAGATGATTTAAGTGAAATAATTGTTTCCCTATTTGAGTATGCAAGTAATTCACCTCTTCAGTTCAGCAGAAGTGTGCAAAACAGCTCAGGCGGTTCAGTTGTAAAATGAAGGTCTGGTCGGGATGTAGTGGACAACAGTCCAACTCTGCATCAGCCCTGAGCCAAGGTCATTGAAGAGTTAACTAGCAGATAACACTTCACAGCCCAAAGACTGGTCTTGCATGATCAGTACTGGTCGGACTCTTTTGGGTTTCATGTAGAAACCTCTGTGGAAAGGTTTCTACATGGAACCCAAAAGGTTTCTTTCTACCTGGCTTCTTCAATGGGTTCTCTTATGGGGACAGCCAAAGAACCCACTTAGGTTTAGATAGCACCTTTTTTTCTAAGATTGTAGTGTGATGGAGACCTCCATACAGGGTACTGACTCCGCTTCTGTCAAAATGTGGAGGGGGTGTGTGTGTGTATGTGCATATGCATGAGTGGGTATGTGTGTGGAATATGGATTGAGATATGTAAATGCTGATGTTTAAACAGCAAGACTGATCGGTATTGCTGCGCTTCAGCCTCATTCAGAGTGAAGAGAACCATTAGATGTTGATATAAATAGATTAATTGGATATAATATCCAATATAGCCTAGTGCTTACATGTGTTTCTGTTGCGAGGTTGTGATTTATTTAGCCCTCAAGCCCAGCCATATGAATATCTGGGTGATAAATGAATGGCTCCTTCATAGTAAACCCTAACTGTGGGTGGACCAACCTGTCGGTCCAACCTCTCTCTCTCCCTCTCCTGGGTGTGATTGTAAACCAGGGAAAGGTTCAAGGAAAATTCCAATATCCTGATAGTGCAGTACAGTCTCGCCGTGTTCCAGCCCTGCCTTGGTAACCTAGCACCTGGGGACTTCCTGGGGAGGGCAAGATCACACTGACTGGGAAGGGCTTACCCCCTAACACTGACCGGGTTAGCTCAGCGAGCTCATAGCCCGCTCATTAACAAGAGGTGTGTATTGTCCATGTTCAGAGTAGGAATGGATGTTGACTCGCTGTTCTTTAGTGTAACAAGTTTACACATCACCAGCTGAAAATAAATGCCTTATCTGTCATTATGTCAAAGGTGTGGCCAGCCACAGGCAGCAGGGCCTTCCCTGCAGCTATACTTGGTTATTTATTTTATTGGCTGGATATTAGTTATGGATCTCACATGGCCGTTCAGAACCCAACAACCTTGTTATGGGGTGGTTGCTAATTGTTTCACACACCTCTCATGTACTGTTATTCTGTTGGCAGTTGAGAGCATTGCTCATGGCTATAGCCGATCGCTAATAATGCAGCCAGCTGACTCTCAGTGTGATGTGGCAGCGTAGCCTAGTGGTTAGAGCATTGGACTAGTAACTGAAAGGTTGCAAGTTCAAATCCCTGAGCTGACAAGGTACAAATCTGTCCTTCTGCTCCTGAACAAGACAGTTAACCAACCCACAGTTCCTATCTGTCATTGAAAATAAGAATTTGTTCTTAACTGACTTGCCTAGTTAAATAAAGGTAAAATAAGCTACAGTCTGTGAAGGGAACAGAAACCCTGTATTTTTTACAAGGCTGTATTACTATTCTTAGCAGCAGAGTTGCTTGTATTTCTGCTACTCAGAGAAGGTGGAGTTCATAAATAGCCGCCATGGCAGTGGCACAGTGTATTTGCTTGAGGTGTTGTCAGCATGTCAGGTCATGATCATGATTTCATCATGATGCCGTATAATCATCATCAAGCTGTCTGGGGGATTACGACTCCCTCCAACTGCTTACCTTACTGCAACCTGAGCACGATGCGGTGTCCCATTTAAACATAGTTAGTATTCACTGCCTTAGACAAGGGATCTGACCCTTAAGTCATGAGTTCAGGCCAGATCACCATCTTTCTCATGATCTGACTGTTAGCTTAGCCTCTGTGTTATGAGCTGTGTTAAACTGGTGACCTTTCGTGGGTCCCTGGCACACACACTCACAACAAATAGTACAACCGTGAGGTGTTGTCACACCTTGGGGAATGCGGCTCGTGCAAGGCCAGGGCCTGAGTCCCTGACGGCAGCAGGTAGGTAGGTAGTAAACAGGAATGCTGCTGCAGGGTGGAAACGAGGGTGTATGGAAACTGTTCAGGGAACTACGTAATAGAGGTGCACTGCAAGCCACTACCTGCACACTTGTGAAAAACATTCCACTCTGTGCCCTCCCACAACAACAAAGCAGGACAGTGTTCCACCACATGGTGGGTTGGCTAGGGAATTACAGGAGAGGGGAGGGATCTGATTGGTGGCCTGGCTCACTAGTAGCTCTGTAAACTCTCTGATTACCTGGCCTTCTCACAATATCTACACTTCCATTGTCTCTATCCAGGCTGTTTGGCCACAACAATGGCTGGTTCACCATTAAGGCACCCAGCATCACAGGTGAACAGTAGGTAGAACCCCCCCCCCACGTACACACATGCACACCCCTGCCACTGACCCAGTACAACAGTGAACTTTTAGCTTGGCAGGCTTAGGCATTGGTTTCCTGACCAGAGCTTGGGAGCTGAGGCTGGTTTTGATTCGCGACCTTGACAGGCTTTACTCACATGTCACAACGACCTTCTCACCTCTGCTTCCCCACTCCATATCTGTCCTTTCTCACACCCTGTCCTGTTCCCCATCTATGAGAGTAATGATGACAGAACATTCCACTGACTGACTACAGCACAGGAGAGAAGGTAAGGGGAACAGACATACTTTATCACATTGTTTTGAAATTGCAAGCTAACTATTGGCTATGTGACAGCTTTGGCTGGAATCTGTAAGATTTAGTCTAAACTGGTGTTAGCTATTGTCCCGTCTGCACATGATTTCAACTAAATCAATCCATCTAATAGTATTTCCTCCTCAAAACATACCAGATTCACTCTGTTGAAAAAAGGAAATAAAGAAAATAAAGAATGCTACACTCTTCCAATCCTCAGTGAAGACTCTATAGAACAGGTTTATCGACACGTTGACTTCCCTCCAACATGCTAATTAGTAAGCTACATCCCCCTGATAGTATCATGAAAATGCAAGGACATTGGTATAATTGTGGATTCCCAACATTGACTAACACAGAGAAATCTAATTAAATATGACTCTCTCCTTTTGCTGAACATCTTGGGATGATGTGGTATATAGTAGGGCATTGGGCCAGTAACTGAAAGGTCGCTGGATCGAATACCCAAGCCGACAAGGTGCAAAATCTGTCGATATACCCTTGAGCAAGTCACTTATCCTTCATTTGCTCCAGGGACGCTGTACTACTATGACGATGTAAAATAACACGTTTAATGTACCTTTCCAGTGTATGTAAGAAAACATCTATTTATTTATTTATAGCTCTACATTGCCTTCAGAAAGTATTCAGACCCTTTGATTGTTGTCAACATTTTATTACGTTACAAATAAATAAATACATCCTCAGAAATCTACACATAATAACCCACAATGACAAAGCGAAAACATGTTCTTAGAAATTGTTGCTAATTTATTACAAATAGAAAACCAAAATACCTTATTTACATAAGTATTCAGACCCTTTGCGATGAGACTTGAAATTGAGCTCAGGTGCATCCTGTTTCCATTGATCATCCTTGAGATGATTCTACTGTAACGGTTTTCCTCCTCTGAGGAGGAGTAGGAAGGATCGGACCTATATTCGGCATTTTATTAAACTGAACTGAACACTACAATACAAAGTAAACAAAAAGAACAACCGAAACAGTTCCGTCTGATAACCAATACAAAGACAGAAAACAACTACCCACAAATCATAGTGGGAAAACAGGCTGCCTAAGTATGGTTCTCAATCAGAGACAACGATAAATGGCTGCCTCTGATTGGGAACCATACCAGGCCAAACACAGAAATACAAAAACTTAGAACAACACATAGAATGCCCATCCCAACTCAGTCCCTGACAAAACTAAAATAGAGACATAAAAAAGGAACTAATGTCATGGTCGTCCTCCTCTTCATCTGAAGAGGAAAGGCGAGACTGATCGGAGGACCAAAATGCGGGGTGGTGGTATGTGTTGATCATTAATTTTAATAACACTGAACACTGAAACCCTATACAAAAACAATAAATGAAATAACAACCGTGAAGCCAATGCGAACTGCGCTGAAACAAGCAATCAACATATACAATCACCCACAAACAAACAGTGCAACCCAGGCTACCTAAGTATGATTCTCAATCAGAGACAACTAATGACACCTGCCTCTGATTGAGAACCATACTAGGCCGAAACATAGAAATCCCCAAATCATAGAAAACATAGACTGCCCACCCCAACTCACGCCCTGACCAGACTAAATAATGACAAAACAAAGGAAATAAAGGTCAGAACGTGACAACTAAGGTCAGGGCGTGACATCTACAACTTGATTGGAGTCGACCTGTGGTAAATTAAATTGATTGGACATGGTTTGGAAAGGCACACATCTGTCTATATAAGGTCCACAGTTGACAGAGCATGTCAGAGTAAAAACCAAGCCATGAGTTCGAAGGAATTGTCCGTAGAGCTCCGAGACAAGATTGTGTCGAGGCACAGATCTTGAGAAGGGTACCAAAAAATGTATGCAGCATTGACGGTCCCCATGAACAGTGGCCTCCATCATTCTTTAATGGAGAAGTTTGGAACCCCCAAGACTCTTCCTAGAGCTGGCCACCCGGCCAATCTCAGCAATCGGGGGAGAAGGGCCTTGGTCAGGATGGTGACCAAGAACTGATGGTCACGCTTACAGAGTTCTAGAGTTCTTTTGTGGAGATCGGAGAAACCACCAGAAGGACAACTATCTCTGCAGCACTCCACCAATCAGGCCTTTATGGTAGAGAGGCCAGACGGAAGCCACTTCTCAGTAAAAAGCACATGACAGACCGCTTGGACTTTGCCAAAAGGCACCTAAAGACTCTCAGGCCAGGAGAAACAAGATTCTCTTCTGATGAAACCAAGATGGAACTCTTTGGCCTGAATGCCAAGCGTCACGTCTGGAGGAAACCTGACACCATCCCTATGGTGAAGCATGGTGGTGGCAGCATCATGCTGTGGGGATGTTTTTCAGAGGCATGGACTGGGAGACTGGCCAGGATTGAGGTAAAGATGAATGGAGCAAAGTACAGAAATATCCTTGATGAAAACCTGCACCAAAGTGCTCAGGACCTCAGATGGGGGCTAAGGTTCACCTTCCAACAGCACAACGACCCTAAGCACACATCCAAGCAGGAGTTGCTTCGGGACAAGTCTCTGAATGTCTTTGAGTGGCCCAGCCAGAGCTTGGACTTGAACCCGATCGAACATCTCTGGAGAGACCTGAAAATATCTGTGCAGCAACACTCCCCACCCAACCTGACAGAGCTTGAGGATCTGCAGAGAAGAATGGGAGAAACTCCCCAAATACAGGTGTGCCAAACTTGTAGCATCAAAACAAAGAAGACTCAAGGCTGTAATCGCTGCCAAAGGTGATTCAATAAAGTATTGTGTAAAGGTTCTGAATACTTAAATGTGATATTTCAGTTTATTTTTTTAAACATTTGTAAAAATTTCTAAACTGTTTTTGCTTTGTCATTATGGGGTATTGTGTGTAATTTGATGAGGAAAAATAACTCATCAATTTTAGAATAAGTATGGAAATATAAGTATGGAAATAAATATGGAAAAAGTAGATGGATCTGAATACTTTCCCAATGCACTGTATGTCTTAAGTTTGACTGATATGGAACTTGACAGCGCTCAGTGACATCTCCAAATTGCTGCACTTGACTGTTGATTAACATGCTCACTTGCTCAGACCCCACTATGCACCTGAGTACCTGCATCTTGCAGTTTCTGCCCCACTATAAACTACGCAGCCTTGGTTAAACCTTTCTATCTTCACGGCAGAAGTGTGATCCTGTGATAAAGGACTGTCTCGGTCCTCTAATGCTCGTGTCTCCAGCCACAGAGGGAAAAGTGAGTTAACTGCTTTAGACAAGGTCTACTCTGGGCCCTGGTTGTTGTTCGATGCCAATGGGCACATTTTTAGCAATCACCAGAGAATGTTTTGGAGTCAGTTCTATTCCTTGTCAAAGTCTTGATTTCTGCCCACTCCACAGAATCTCAAACTCCTTTCTCTCTCTCTCTCTCTCTCTCTCTCTCTCTCTCTCTCTCTCTCTCTCTCTCTCTCTCTCTCTCTCTCTCTCTCTCTCTCTCTCTCTCTCTCTCTCTCTCTCTCTCTCTCTCTCTCTCTCTCTCTCTCTCTCTCTCTCTCTCTCTCTCTCTCTCTCTCTCTCTCTCTCTCTCTCTCTCTCTCTCTCTCTCTCTCTCCTTTAGCATGCATCCTTTCATGTACCTCCACAGCACTCTTTGTGCTTTTCAGTGCTTCCCATGATGCTCTGCTGCCTGGCCTGAAATTATTTTAAGCCGTCTCCTTTTACACAAGCAAGCAGGATCCAACTCATTGGATCGACTGCAGCTTAATTTGCATGTTATTCTTTTAATGAGAAGCAGTCTATTCTGTTATCAGTGCATCATCAGGCTCAACAACATTCTGAAGGCAACGGCATCTGGAGTTTCAGACTCCCACTGGAGAGTGGTCTCATTTTACTGAGGAAACAGATAAGCATTGAGCCAGTCAGATTTCTATTGGGATTGTGTGATGCAGACAGGTGAACACACACACACACACACACACACACACACACACACACACACACACACACACACACACACACACACACACACACACACACACACACACACACACACTAGAGTTTTTTTTACACATTTTATCATTATTCAACTAGGCAATTGCAACCTTACAGTTAACTAGTCCAACGCAATAACCACCTGCCTCTCTCTTGTTGCATTCCACAAGGAGACTGCCTGTTGTGCAAATGCAGTAAGCCAAGGTAAGTTGCTAACTAGCATTAAACTTATCTTATAAAAAACAATCAATCATAATCACTAGTTAACTTCACATGGTTGATGATATTACTAGAAATGATCTAGCGTGTTCTGCGTTGCATATAATCTTACTGAGCATACAAGTATCTAAGTATCTGACTGAGCGGTGGTAGGCAGAAGCAGGCGTGTTAACATTCATTCAAACAGCACTTTTGTGCGTTTTGCCAGCAGATCTTCGTTGTGCGTCAAGCATTGCACTGTTTATGACTTCAAACCTATCAACTCCCGAGATGAGGCTGGTGTGACCGAAGTGAAATGGCTAGCTAGTTAGCGGGGTGTGTGCTAATAGCGTTTCAAACGTCACTCGTTTGAACTTGGAGTGGTTGTTCCCCTTGCTCTGCATGGGTAACTCTGCTTCGAGGGTGGCTGTTGTCGATGTGTTCCTGGTTCGAGCCCAGGGAGGAGGGAGGAGAGGGACGGAAGCTATACTGTTACACTGGCAATACTAAAGTGCCTGTAAGAACATCCAATAGTCAAACGTTAATGAAATACAAATGGTATATAGAGAAATGGTCCTATAATTCCTAAAATAACTACAACCTAAAACGTCTTATCTGGGAATATTGAAGACTCATGTTAAAAGGAACCACCAGCTTTCATATGTTCTCATGTTTGAGCAAGGAACTTAAATGTTAGCTTTCTTACATGGCACATATTGCACTTTTACTTTCTTCTCCAACACTTTATTTTTGCATTATTTAAACGAAATTGATCATGTTTCATTATTTATTTGAGGCTAAATTGATTTTAATGATGTATTATATTAAGTTAAAATAAGTGTTAATTCAGTATTGTTGTAATTGTCATTATTACAAATAAATTCTAAAAATAATTGGCCGATCAATCGGTATCGGCCTTTTTTTGGGTCCTCCAATAATCGGTATCGGCGTTGAAAAATCATAATCGGTCAACCTCTAGTTTAGATAAAGGGACAAGGTCTGTGGCTGGCTGCAAGTCTAGAAATGAGGAAGGTGTAATAATGTCTGGGAAGAGCCGTTTAATGCTTAGCCATTTCAGTTTTCCTTTGTCAGTAACTATGTAGATGCAATGAAGTGAATGAAGTCACGGGAGTGAGTTGGATCTCCTCAGCAGCCTGGTCTGATGTGTGTTCTTCAGATGACTCATGTTAAAGCCCAGCCCTATTTGACGACAGTATGGCAGGGAATGCCACCTCACCGGGGACTCAAAAGGCCATGTAATAGAAGCTTCGGCCAAGCCGCGGTATCACTGACAATCCTGCCTACTTAGGAGTCGGCCGTGTGGAGGCTGCTGGAGTTGTCCTTTTATGTTGGGGCAGTGTTTGGGTGGTGTCACCAGGATGGTGTGTTGATAGTAATGGGCCATAGTGAGGACTGAATGCTTTCAGAGGGGTGTCTCTCTCTATCTGAAGGGTCATTAGAATGGGAGAGGCACACTGGGCCATTTGTTTTATAGTATAGTTAGCCTTAAGTTTGGTACTAAACAAAGCTGAATAGAGCTGGAATTGTTTAAGACCTGCAGGGGAAGTTTTCCTAGAATGTTCTAGCACTGTGTTCTTTGCAAAACAGCTGAGATGAAGGAACAAGTCATACCAGCAAAATATATTGAAATACATTTTTAAAATTAACTCACGCAAAAGTTTAACCTATTTATCCCTAGAGTAGGTCAAGGGCCAAGTTACTACATCGGCATTAACTTTTCACGTTTCACAATCTATTTTCATGAATGTGAGGCCAGTCGTGTTGCATTTCTGTCGGATTAGCCAACGACTCTAATTATGTAAGCCATCCTCTACTCGTCTAGCAGTGAGCCTTCTGTAAGTACATCCTACACTTCCTGATAAACACCCACTAATTCACACTGCGACAAAACCCAGCGCTGTACTGTAATGCCGGCTGACTCCCACTCCTGCTCCTGAAATATTCTCAAGCAGTACTTACTTTGACATAGAGTCTTTACAAAACGCCAATTCATTTTTCAGCGCACCATTCCTCAGGCCCAGCAGGTACTGTTTTCTCTCTATGTCACTGGCAAACCCCTAGCTTTCATCAAAGACGCACATCAGTCATGTGTGTGCCACTGCTGGGGGCTTCCATTAGTGGAGTAGCATGGCTGTGAATGACAGCAGAGCAACAGCAGCACAGAGCACACACCCCTACTGGACCTCTGGTGTCCTTCAGGGTTACTGAGATGTGAAGGTATGTTTCTCTCCTCCACCAAGGCCAGCTCTCTTCTCTTCTCTGTGCGCTGTCACGGGGGACACCTAGTCAGTGGGTGGACACCTCCTGATGGATGACACGAGGTGGGATGGGATCAGGACTGGAGAGGAGAGAAAGGCATGGAGATGGATCACCTGGTGTGTGTCTCCACTTATCATCATGCCTGGCCAGTCCTCCAGGAACTCTCTTTCACAATCCCTCCACTGTTCCCTCTCATCTACCTTTCCTCTTATCTCTGCCACAGGAACAGTGGAACAGAGGATACAGCGTCACACAGTCCACTGACAGCAGGAACATGATGCAGTGATTAACAGTACTGGCCGAATGAGCTTCACAGCCATGTATTATTTACTGTTAACTTCCCCAGAAAACAAGTTTCTAGCGCTGCGTGTCTGCCTGGTGCAGACATATCTGCTTAGTTCTTCAAAAAAACATGTTTTTTTCATAAGCCGGCTAAACCAGCTAACAGAAACCCTAGCCTGCATACAGCCACCCCATATGAGCCAATGGGAGCCTGCATGGCTAAACATGTACTGCAGAGCTTGAGAATGTAAAGCAGTAGTTTCAAGTAGCCACATGGTGCCCTATAGCTCTGAGAAAATGATAAAGAGGTTTTGGTATTTATTAGGATCCGCATTAGCCGCTGCAAAAGCATCCGCTACTCTTCCTGGTGTCCACATGAAACATATACATAGTATAGAACATTTTGAGTCAAGGACTGAAATATATACATTTAAAATGTCACACATAGCCTACATATCCGTACATACACACCATATCTAGGTCTAATACATAGTACAGTGCAAATTGCAATACAAGATGAATTAAATGGATGTGTCTCTTCACTGTCCCCTTTGTGCAGTAAGGTGTTATTTTATCTGTTTTTTTTAAACAGGTTTTATTGTTAGCTTGAGTTACCTGGGGTAATCATGGCTCTATTTAATACTGTGCGTTTCCCAGCCTCTGTTCTGGACCTGGGGACTGTGAAGGGACCTCTTGTTGCATGTCTTGTGTGGTACAGATGAGTGTCCGAACTGTCTGCCAACTGCTTGAACAGACAGTTTGGTACCTTCAACACATCAATAACTCGCACAAAGACCAATAATGATGCAGTCAATCTCTCCTCAACTTTGAGCCAGGAGAGACTGACAGTGTGACTAAGTGTGATACGTGCTGCTTTTTTCTGGACCAGCTGCAATTTACCTATATCATTCCTTGCCGCACACATGACCACACAGCTGGGCAGTAGTCCAGGTGCGTCAAAACTAGGGCCTGTAGGACATGTCTGGTCGACTGAGATCTCAAGAAGGATGGACAGACCTCTTCACATTTTATCAACCATTGACTCTATATGTTTTGACCATGAAGCTTGCTATCTAGGGTTAGTCTCCTCAACTTGCTCAATAGCCACATTATTCAATAATAGAGAGAGTGATTTGTCCCAGAAATTATGCTTTTAGTTTTTGAGATATTTAGCACCAGCCTTTTACTAGTTGCCTGTTCTAAAACTGACTGAAGCTCTATGTTAAGTGTCTCAGTTATTTATTTTACTGTTGGAGCCGCAGTGTATACTGTTGAGTCGTCAGTGTACATAGACACAAAGGCTTTATTCAATGTCAGTGGAAGTAAATTGGAAAAATAGAAAACAATAATGGCCCTAGTCGGCTGCCCTGCGGTACACCACACTCAACTGAATTTGCATGAGAGAGGCTTCCATTAACAAATATCCTCTTTGTTCTATTAGATATTTATCTCTGAATCCATAATAAGGCACAGGATCCAAATCCATATCACCTACGTTTTTTTCAGCTATAGGTTATGATCAATGACATCAAATGCTGCACTGAAGTCTAACAAAACAGCTCCCACAATCTTCTTACTATCAGTTTATTTTAGCCAATTATAAGTCATTTGTGCCAGTCCTGAGCATGTTGAGTGCTCTTCCTTATAAGCATGCTGAAGGTCTGTTATTTGTCTTTTTTTAAATAACTTTTATATTGGACCAAACACAATTTTTTTCCAAAAGTTTGTTAAACAATTGTAACAGGCTGATTGGTCAGTTGTTTGATGGAGAGAGGCCATTGTGTACACATTGCTCCTCCAATGGGTCTGTTTGAAACTGAATAATTGACTTTTTTGTTTAATTTAATAAGAGACATGAATAGATAACATTTGTAGTCTTGATTGTAACCTTTGTGAAGCATGTGATTTTTACATGTGTATCGGCTCGTGTTGTGTGATTGCCGTGGATCTGTGCGATAGTGGGACTGGCAGAGACAAGGCTGTTTGTTGAAATCTCAAAGGAAGATGCTCTTTGATCGGACAGCTGTGAAGTTCAAAGGACTAGCGCCCTTTCCGATGAGGGAACGCATGTGCTTTTGTAGTCACCCATGTCCTTTTCCACCGCAGCTGCTGCTCTCTGATAGGATAGGCTGCAACAATGACACACATGCATGCACACACAGGAACATACCATCTTTGTTATTTTTTTGGTAGGTTGACAAAAGACAGATTTGTGTAACTCTAATTTTGATACAGTCAGTGGGCTTGTCTTGATTAGACTGGTGTTAGGGGATCGATAGAGGAAGCAGCCTAGCAGGTTCTAGAGCAGACTCTTTTCTCCATCACAGTTTTACTCAGATGGGTGTTTTCTACCAAATATGGCCGTGGTGCTCTGTGAGCTGTTCAGTCACGTGCTGTTTGGGCCACACAGTTCACTGACATGGTTCTCATAGTCCCTGTTGTTTCAACAGGGTTATTCCACTGGATTTCTCTTGGAAAAAAATGGAAACGCAAACCAACATGTCACCAAAGACAGATCTGCTCACAATGATTTACTCATACTGTAACAACATGGTGAAATAATGTTAGGTTCACTGCTTTCTTCACTAAAGTCTCGTGTCCAAAGGGAAAGGCAGCCAACTGTGTCAGCTAGTAAGATGTTTTTTTCATTTGGTCAAGTTAGGAAGATGTTTTTCAGGGTTGTTGTGTCGAGGCAGAGCTGACTGTCTGCCATCTGTCAACTAAATGGTAACTGTGACAGGTCATTTCTATGTGAGTTTTTTTTCTTTATAACTCAATTTCGACAGTACAATGCCTGCAAGACTGCAAATACAGGAACACAGCAGTGGATTTAAAACCAGTACTGTAATTCCAAATGTTTTTTTTAACCCTTCGAACAGTAAGACCTTAAGCACTAAGCCCAGTTATCTGCTCACATTTCATTAAGCTCCCTCCCACACCGGCTATTCTGATTGACACCACCTGCTCTTTTGCCCACTTCACTCAGGTGTCCAAAATGGTAAGGGGGGAAGATAGCAGCCAGGGATTCTGGTCTGAACAGTCCAACGTTACTGCCAGGTCTCTATTCTGTCTCTGTGTGAAAGTGTGGAATTCAAGAGGCTAATTTAGCAAGCGGTGTTACTGTTAGGCAGGATGTCAGTCAGTAGTGCTAAGACTAAGCCACGGTGTCCAGAGTGAGTCGTGATGATGAGCCCTGAAGGAAATCCTTTGAGTGAGGTGAGCAAATGGCTACCGTGCCTTGTCCCCATCCCCCCTCAGGCATCTGTGGTGTTCTTCTCTATGTAATGAAAAGCACCCCAAATGTCAGCCACTTGGATAAGAAAATATTGGGAAAATGTAGGGATGCACACTGTGTTCTGTGGAACAGATGGAGTTAGGATGGCTTCCTGAGGTTGACACCCCACATGGTGTTCTGTGGTACAGATGGAGTTAGGATGGCTTCCTGAGGCTGACACCCACACTGTGTTCTGTAGTTCAGATGGAGTTAGGATGGCTTCCTGAGTCTGACACCCACACAGTGTTCTGTGGTACAGATGGAGTTAGGATGGCTTCCTGAGGCTGACACCCAAACAGTGTTCTGTGGTACAGATGGAGTTAGGATGGCTTCCTGAGGCTGATACCCACACAGTGTTCTGTAGTTCAGATGGAGTTAGGATGGCTTCCTGAGGCTGACACCCACACAGTGTTCTGTAGTTCAGATGGAGTTAGGATGGCTTCCTGAGGCTGACACCCACACTGTGTTCTGTAGTTCAGATGGAGTTAGGATGGCTTCCTGAGGCTGACACCCACACTGTGTTCTGTAGTTCAGATGGAGTTAGGATGGCTTCCTGAGGCTGACACCCACACGGTGTTCTGTGGTACAGATGGAGTTAGGATGGCTTCCTGAGGCTGACACCCACACGGTGTTCTGTGGTACAGATGGAGTTAGGATGGCTTCCTGAGGCTGATACCCACACAGTGTTCTGTAGTTCAGATGGAGTTAGGATGGCTTCCTGAGGCTGACACCCACACAGTGTTCTGTAGTTCAGATGGAGTTAGGATGGCTTCCTGAGGCTGACACCCACACTGTGTTCTGTAGTTCAGATGGAGTTAGGATGGCTTCCTGAGGCTGACACCCACACTGTGTTCTGTAGTTCAGATGGAGTTAGGATGGCTTCCTGAGGCTGACACCCACACTGTGTTCTGTAGTTCAGATGGAGTTAGGATGGCTTCCTGAGGCTGACACCCACACAGTGTTCTGTGGTACAGATGTAGTTAGGATGGCTTCCTGAGGCTGACACCCACACAGTGTTCTGTGGTACAGATGGAGTTAGGATGGCTTCCTGAGGCTGACACCCAAACAGTGTTCTGTGGTACAGATGGAGTTAGGATGGCTTCCTGAGGCTGACACCCACACAGTGTTCTGTAGTTCAGATGGAGTTAGGATGGCTTCCTGAGGCTGACACCCACACGGTGTTCTGTGGAACAGATGGAGTTAGGATGGCTTCCTGAGGCTGACACCCACACTGTGTTCTGTGGTACAGATGGAGTTAGGATGGCTTCCTGAGGCTGACACCCACACAGTGTTCTGTGGTACAGATGGAGTTAGGATGGCTTCCTGAGGCTGACACCCACACGGTGTTCTGTGGTACAGATGGAGTTAGGATGGCTTCCTGAGGCTGATACCCACACAGTGTTCTGTAGTTCAGATGGAGTTAGGATGGCTTCCTGAGGCTGACACCCACACAGTGTTCTGTAGTTCAGATGGAGTTAGGATGGCTTCCTGAGGCTGACACCCACACTGTGTTCTGTAGTTCAGATGGAGTTAGGATGGCTTCCTGAGGCTGACACCCACACTGTGTTCTGTAGTTCAGATGGAGTTAGGATGGCTTCCTGAGGCTGACACCCACACAGTGTTCTGTAGTTCAGATGGAGTTAGGATGGCTTCCTGAGGCTGACACCCACACGGTGTTCTGTGGAACAGATGGAGTTAGGATGGCTTCCTGAGGCTGACACCCACACTGTGTTCTGTGGTACAGATGGAGTTAGGATGGCTTCCTGAGGCTGACACCCACACAGTGTTCTGTGGTACAGATGGAGTTAGGATGGCTTCCTGAGGCTGACACCCACACGGTGTTCTGTGGTACAGATGGAGTTAGGATGGCTTCCTGAGGCTGATACCCACACAGTGTTCTGTAGTTCAGATGGAGTTAGGATGGCTTCCTGAGGCTGACACCCACACAGTGTTCTGTAGTTCAGATGGAGTTAGGATGGCTTCCTGAGGCTGACACCCACACTGTGTTCTGTAGTTCAGATGGAGTTAGGATGGCTTCCTGAGGCTGACACCCACACTGTGTTCTGTAGTTCAGATGGAGTTAGGATGGCTTCCTGAGGCTGACACCCACACTGTGTTCTGTAGTTCAGATGGAGTTAGGATGGCTTCCTGAGGCTGACACCCACACAGTGTTCTGTGGTACAGATGGAGTTAGGATGGCTTCCTGAGGCTGACACCCACACAGTGTTCTGTGGTACAGATGGAGTTAGGATGGCTTCCTGAGGCTGACACCCAAACAGTGTTCTGTGGTACAGATGGAGTTAGGATGGCTTCCTGAGGCTGACACCCACACAGTGTTCTGTAGTTCAGATGGATTTAGGATGGCTTCCTGAGGCTGACACCCACACGGTGTTCTGTGGAACAGATGGAGTTAGGATAGCTTCCTGAGGCTGACACCCACACTGTGTTCTGTGGTACAGATGGAGTTAGGATGGCTTCCTGAGGCTGACACCCACACAGTGTTCTGTGGTACAGATGGAGTTAGGATGGCTTCCTGAGGCTGACACCCACACAGTGTTCTGTGGTACAGATGGAGTTAGGATGGCTTCCTGAGGCTGACACCCAAACAGTGTTCTGTGGTACAGATGGAGTTAGGATGGCTTCCTGAGGCTGACACCCACACAGTGTTCTGTAGTTCAGATGGATTTAGGATGGCTTCCTGAGGCTGACACCCACACGGTGTTCTGTGGAACAGATGGAGTTAGGATAGCTTCCTGAGGCTGACACCCACACTGTGTTCTGTAGTTCAGATGGAGTTAGGATGGCTAACTGAGGCTGACACCCACACAGTCAAACATGCACCTCGCTACAGTGCCTTATCACAGCCAGCCACACACATAAACACGAGTGCACACACACACATAAATACGCGAGCACATACACACACACACACACAAACACGTTCTCACACTCAGACACGTGGAGGAGGGTCTCTGTCCGGGGGTGGGGATCTTCGGGTAGTAACTCGGACATGGTTGCATGGTGTAAATCTGCCCTCATTTATTCACATGTTGACCATGTCCCTGTCAATATCAGATTGAAGAAGTCTTGAGGGTGTTGTTGACAGTCGTTTTGAGGGTTTGGTCGCAGTGGGGGTGATTTAGCAATGGGTTGGGAGCCCGGTGATTATGTGTCACAGATGTATCCCTCACTCTGACTCTCAAGGACATCACTGCTGATTGCATTGGCTGTGGGCCAGGTAAGGCACATGGGTGGAGTTTGGAGCAGAACAGGAGGCAGGGGCAACACACAAGGCGTTGTGGTGTTGTGAGGTTGCTGGGGTCACTGGGCTAGTGGGGTTGTGAGGTTACTGGGGTTGCTGAGGTTACTGGGGTTGTTGAGATTACTGGGGTTGCTGAGGTTACTGGGGTTGCTGAGGTTACTGGGGTTGTTGAGATTACTGGGGTTGCTGAGGTTACTGGGGTTGTGAGGTTACTGGGGTTGTGAGGTTACTGGGGTTGTGAGGTTACTGGGGTTACTGGGGTTGCTGAGGTTACTGGGGTTGCTATGTAACTGGGGTTGCTATGTAACTGGGGTTGCGAGGTTACTGGGGTTGTAACTGGGGTTGCGTTACTGGGGTTACTGGGGTTGCTGAGGTTACTGGGTTAGGTTACTGGGGGGTTATGGGGTTGCTGAGGTTACTGGGGTTGTGGGGTTACTGAGGTTGTGAGTTTACTGGGGTTGCTGAGGTTAGTGGGCTTGTGGGGTTGCGAGGTTACTGAGGTTGCGAGGTTACTGGGGTTGCTAAGGTTACTGGGGTTGCTGAGGTTACTGGGGTTGCTGAGGTTACTGGGGTTGCTGAGGTTACTGGGGTTGCTGAGGTTACTGGGGTTGCTGAGGTTACTGGGGTTGCTGAGGTTACTGGGGTTGCTGAGGTTACTGGGGTTGCTGAGGTTACTGGGGTTGCTGAGGTTACTGGGGTTGCTGAGGTTACTGGGGTTGCTGAGGTTACTGGGGTTGTGAGGTTACTGGGGTTGCGAGGTTACTGGGGTTGCGAGGTTACTGGGGTTGTGAGGTTACTGGGGTTGTGATAACATGAAACCAGCTAGCACATCACAAGAATAAAATAACATGAAACCAGTTACCACATCATAGGAATTAAATAACATGAAAACCAGCTAGTACATCATAGGACTAAAATAACATGACACCAGTTACCTCATCATAGGAATAAAATAACATGAAACCAGCTAGGACATCATAGAAATTAAATAACATGAAACCAGCTAGGACATCATATAAATTAAATAACATAATAGGAATAAAATAACATGAAACCAGCTAGTACATCATAGGAATAAAATAACATGAAACCAGCTAGTACATCATAGGAATAAAATAACATGAAACCAGCTAGTACATCATAGGAATAAAATAACATGAAACCAGCTAGTACATCATAGGAATAAAATAACATGAAACCAGCTAGTACATCATAGGAATAAAATAACATGAAACCAGCTAGTACATCATAGGAATAAAATAACATGAAACCAGCTAGTACATCATAGGAATAAAATAACATGAAACCAGCTAGTACATCATATGAATAAAATAACATGAAACCAGCTAGTACATCATATGAATAAAATAACATGAAACCAGCTAGTACATCATAGGAATAAAATAACATGAAACCAGCTACCACATCATATGAATAAAGTAACATGAAACCAGCTAGTACATCATATGAATAAAGTAACATGAAACCAGCTACCACATCATATGAATAAAGTAACATGAAACCAGCTTCCACATCATATGAATAAAATAACATGAAACCAGCTAGTACATCATAGGAATAAAATAACATGAAACCAGCTAGTACATCATAGGAATAAAATAACATGAAACCAGCTAGTACATCATAGGAATAAAATAACATGAAACCAGCTAGTACATCATAGGAATAAAATAACATGAAACCAGCTAGTACATCATATGAATAAAATAACATGAAACCAGCTAGTACATCATATGAATAAAATAGCATGAAACCAGCTACCACATCATAGGAATACAATAACATGAAACCAGCTAGTACATCATAGGAATAAAATAACATGAAACCAGCTAGTACATCATAGGAAGAGGAAGTAGGGGAGAGGTGAGATATGAGAGATGATGCATGTCGGCATTAAGCATTCATGACTCTTGCCAGAGTATGTGACCAGTAAAACAATAACCATGGATTTATTATCATGAAACAGCTAGTCATCATAGGAATAAAATCTCTCTCATATGAATAAAATCTCTAGTACATCATATGAATAAAATAGCATCTCTCTCTCTCTCTCTGAATAAAATCTCTCTGTCTCTCTGTCTCTCTGTCTCTTCATCTCTGTCTCTCTGTCTCTCTGTCTCTGTCTCTCTCTCTGTCTCTCTGTCTCTCTGTCTCTCTGTCTCTCTCTCTCTCTCTCTCTCTCTCTCTCTCTCTCTCTCTCTCTCTCTCTCTCTCTCTCTCTCTCTCTCTCTCTGTCTCTCTCTGCTCACAAACATGCTAACAGCCTTGTATTTGAGTAGGTAAGCTGCTCAACCCAAAAGTTGGGGGCTGATGAGCACAGAGACTGTTGTAGCTCCATCTGCCTGTACTGTCCTATCAGTGAGGTGGACCTTGACAGTGATGGATTGGATAGGCTGTGAAAGAGGGAAGGGCATCTGCTGTGAGCTCACAGATCCCTCTAACATCCCCCCTCTGGATTATTAAACCCCAGGCACACATGTGCTTCCTTTCCATCCTATCTCAGTCTCTGTCTGTGTGTGTGTGAGACAGAGAGAGAGCACCTGAAATACACTCTTAAGCTGGGGTTCACTCTGATCTAGCAGTCCAAGACAAGTTTTTGAGATCGTAGGCAAAATCCCCATGTCGTTGCGTACTTGTGGCGTGCAGCCGTCATGCTTGTTTAATGTGAACCGGTCAGAGACCCAATCTGAGGGCTACCAATCCCGTCTTTGAGCAGTTCCAGACGTCCCGATATTTTCAAACATGTTTGATTTTATCGGCACAAAATCTGCAATGCTCTTGTAGTGTGAGATGTGCAACAACAAGTTTTGAGAACGGTGATCAGCAGTAGCCAATGAGAACTCGCCAGAGAAGAAGCCAGTGAGATGTCGTTGTTTCACATCACCCAGAATGTGTAGACTCTCCAACAGGAGCCATGACTACTACTAGTATGCGTTTGTACTTGCCTTTAACCAAAGTGTTAATTCATCCCTGAAAAGCATGCTTTTTACTAGGCAAGGCAGTTAAGAACATATTCTTATTTTCAATGACGGCCTAGGAACAGTGGGTTAACTGCCTGTTCAGAGGCAGAACGACAGATTTGTACCTTGTCAGCTCGGGGAGTCAAACGTGCAACCTATCGGTTGCTAGTCCAACGCTCTAACCACTAGGCTACCTTGCCGCTTTACATCAGCCTGGACCTTGTTCATGGAACGAGCCAACATAGTAAAAGTCCCTCTGAGGCCACTGATTGTAGACAAAGTCCTCGTCTGATAAACCTGAACCAAGGTTAGAAAGTGAAAGCTGGCAGTCCACTACACTATGGGAAGAGGTGATGAAGAGCTTTGCTCACACTGGACTTGGACCTCAAGCATCTTTTGACTTACATGGACCTTGCTCCATTTGTTGCCCAATATGAAACTTCCCCCATCTATGCTAAAGGTTGCCATTTTTGGGGGGGAAGAAGAGAGGCCAGGGCCTCTTAGTCCCAGTTCCCTTCTATAAGTTGCTGAGCCTTCAGACAGTGGGTGAGTTACAGCTTTGGGACAGCTGAAGTAATGGAGATTACCACAGGCTTTTTGAGGGGCCTGGTGGTGAATAGCAATGCTGTAAAATGGTCGTGAGGAGTGGAGAGGAAGACTGTGTGCTTAAGGGTCTGGAAGAGAGCACTTTGTCTAATGAATTCAATCAATAACCAAATTGATAACTGCGGGAAATGTAGGAGCTCGAGGTGCATAATGTATTCTCCACGCTGAGTGGTTAAAGACATGAAAAAACATGACTGACCACCAGTAACATATTTTAACATATTACAACATTACAGACACCAGCAGAATGAATGGGCTTTTTACATGCCGATGATAAGATGATAAGTGAAATTAAGTCCCCCTCTTTAGTGTTGCAGAGGCTCTTCTCATGATTCAGCTGTCAGAATGGGTATCTGGTGACCTGCAAAGGCCAATGACACATTTCAAAGGGTCGGACGGGTGTGCTGCGGTGTCCGTGTGCCCTTCATGGCTTGTGTTGTGTGTGTCATCAGATTTAGCCAGACTGGCAGGGGGAAAGTTGTGGCTTAACATAGCGCCGGTGTAGGTCACTTAGCACTGTTCCTGTCGCCATGGCAGCCAGAGGAGCTGCTGCCCACCTGTCTGTTTTGCTGCTACAGCACACCTCCCCGATTCCAGCAGACACACGGACACACCTCCCCAATACCAGGGCTGATGAGTGAGAGGGATGGATAGATCGAGAGAGAGATGGATAGATTGAGAGAGAGGGATAGATCGAGAGAGAGGGATAGATCGAGAGAGAGAGGGATAGATCGAGAGAGAGCGGGATAGATCGAGAGAGAGCGGGATAGATCGAGAGAGAGCGGGATAGATAGATCGAGAGAGAGAGAGAGAGCGGGATAGATCGAGAGAGAGAGAGAGAGAGAGCGGGATAGATCGAGAGAGAGCGAGGATAGATCGAGAGAGAGAGAGAGAGAGAGCGGGATAGATCGAGAGAGAGAGAGAGAGAGAGAGAGAGAGAGAGAGAGAGAGAGAGAGAGAGAGAGAGAGAGAGAGAGAGAGAGAGAGAGAGAGAGAGATTGATTGATTGATTGATTGATTGATTGAGGGAGAGAGAGAGGGATAGAGAGAGAGGGAGGGAGGGATAGAGAGAGAGAGAGAGAGAGAGGTGGATAGATAGATAGAGAGATAGAGAGGAGGGATAGATAGAGAGATAGAGAGAGGATAGATAGATAGATAGAGAGAGGGAGAGAGGTGTGATAGATAGAGAGGGAGGGAGAGGGATAGATAGAGGGAGGGAGGGATAGATAGATAGATAGAGGGAGGGAGGGATAGATAGATAGAGAGAGGGAGGGAGGGATAGATAGATAGAGGGATAGATAGAGGGAGAGGGATAGATAGATAGATAGATAGATAGAGGGAGGGATAGATAGATAGATAGATAGATAGAGGGGAGGAGGGATAGATAGATAGATAGATAGATAGAGGGAGGGAGGGATAGATAGATAGATAGAGGGAGGGAGGGATAGATAGATAGATAGAGGGAGGGAGGGATAGATAGATAGAGGGAGGGATAGATAGATAGATAGAGGGAGGGATAGATAGAGAGATAGAGAGAGAGAGAGAGAGAGAGAGAGAGAGAGAGAGAGAGAGAGAGAGAGAGATTGATTGAGAGATTGATTGAGGGATTGATTGAGGGATTGATTGAGGGATTGATTGAGGGATTGATTGAGGGAGGGAGGGAGGGATAGATAGAGAGAGGGAGGGATAGATAGATAGAGAGAGGGAGGGATAGATAGAGAGAGGGAGGGATAGATAGATAGAGAGAGGGAGGGATAGATAGATAGAGAGAGGGAGGGATAGATAGATAGATAGAGGGAGGGAGGGATAGATAGATAGATAGAGGGAGGGATAGATAGATAGATAGAGGGAGGGATAGATAGAGGGAGGGATAGATAGAGAGATAGAGGGAGGGATAGATAGAGAGATAGAGGGAGGGATAGATAGAGAGATAGAGGGAGGGATAGATAGAGAGAGAGAGGGAGGGATAGAGAGAGAGAGAGAGGGAGGGATAGATAGATAGATAGATTGAGAGAGAGAGAGAGAGGGAGGGATAGATAGATAGATAGATTGAGAGAGAGAGAGAGAGGGAGGGATAGATAGATAGATAGATTGAGAGAGAGAGAGAGAGGGAGGGATAGATAGATTGAGAGAGAGAGAGAGAGAGGGAGGGATAGATAGATTGAGAGAGAGAGAGAGAGGGAGGGATAGATAGATTGAGAGAGAGAGAGATAGATAGATAGATTGAGAGAGAGAGAGAGAGAGAGAGAGAGAGAGAGAGAGAGAGAGAGAGAGAGAGAGAGGGATAGATTGAGAGAGAGGGAGGGGTAGATCGAGAGAGAGAGAGGGGTAGATCGAGAGAGAGAGAGAGGGGTAGATCGAGAGAGAGAGAGGGGTAGATCGAGAGAGAGGGAGGGGTAGATCGAGAGAGAGAGGGAGGGGTAGATCGAGAGAGAGAGGGAGGGATAGATCGAGAGAGAGAGAGGGAGGGATAGATCGAGAGAGAGGGGGAGGGATAGATTGAGAGAGGGGGGGTAGATTGAGAGAGAGAGGGGGGTAGATTGAGAGAGAGAGAGGGGGGTAGATTGAGAGAGAGAGAGGGGGGGATAGATTGAGAGAGAGAGAGGGGGGGGTAGATTGAGAGAGAGGGGGGATAGATTGAGAGAGAGATGGATAGATCGAGGGATAGATCGAGAGAGGGGATAGATCGAGAGAGAGAGGGGATAGATCGAGAGAGAGAGGGTAGATCGAGAGAGAGAGGGTAGATCGAGAGAGAGAGGGTAGATCGAGAGAAAGAGAGGGATAGATTGAGAGAGAGATGGATAGATTGAGAGAAAGAGAGGGATAGATTGAGAGAGAGATGGATAGATTGAGAGAAAGAGAGGGATAGATCGAGGGATAGATTGAGAGTGGGGGATAGATAGAGAGAGGGGGATAGATAGAGAGAGAGACGGATACATCGAGAGAGAGAGGGATACATCGAGAGAGAGATGGATAGATCGAGAGAAAGATGGATAGATCGAGAGAGAGAGGGATAGATCGAGAGAGAGAGGGGGTAGATCGAGAGAGATGGATAGATCGAGATAGAGAGATAGATCGAGACAGAGAGAGAGAGGGAGAGAGAGAGAGAGGTAGATCGAGAGAGAGAGGGGGGTAGATCGAGAGCGAGGGCTAGATCGAGAGAGAGGGGTAGATTGAGAGAGAGATGGATAGATCGAGGGATAGATCGAGAGTGGGGGATAGATAGAGAGAGGGGGATAGATCGTGAGAGAGACGGATACATCGAGAGAGAGAGGGATACATCGAGAGAGAGATGGATAGATCGAGAGATGGATAGATCGAGAGAGAGAGGGATAGATCGAGATAGAGAGATAGATCGAGAGAGAGAGAGAGAGGTAGATCGAGAGAGAGAGGGTGGGGGTAGATCGAGAGCGAGGGCTAGATCGAGAGCTAGATCGAGAGCGAGGGCTAGATCGAGAGAGAGGGCTAGATCGAGAGAGAGAGGGCTAGATCGAGAGAGAGAGGGGTAGATCGAGAGAGAGAGAGAGAGAGAGAGAGGGAGGGAGGGGTAGATCGAGAGAGAGGGGTAGATCGAGAGAGAGAGTTGGGTAGATCGAGAGAGAGGGATAGATCGAGAGAGAGAGAGAGAGAGAGAGAGAGAGAGAGGTAGATCGAGAGAGAGAGAGAGAGAGGTGTAGATCGAGAGAGAGAGAGAGAGGTGTAGATCGAGAGAGAGGGGTAGATCGAGAGAGAGAGAGAGAGAGAGAGAGAGAGAGAGAGAGAGAGAGAGAGAGAGAGAGAGAGAGAGAGAGAGAGAGAGAGAGAGAGAGAGAGAGAGAGAGAGAGAGAGAGAGAGAGAGAGAGAGAGAGAGAGAGAGAGAGGTGTAGATCGAGAGAGAGAGAGAGAGGTGTAGATCGAGAGAGAGAGAGAGGTGTAGATCGAGAGAGAGAGAGAGGTGTAGATCGAGAGAGAGAGAGGTGTAGATCGAGAGAGGTGTAGATCGAGAGAGAGGTGTAGATCGAGAGAGAGATGTAGATCGAGAGAGAGGGGTAGATCGAGAGAGAGGGGTAGATCGAGAGAGAGGGGTAGAGAGAGAGAGGGGTAGATCGAGAGAGGGGAGGAGAGAGAGAGAGAGAGAGAGAGAGAGAGAGAGAGAGAGAGAGAGAGAGAGAGAGAGAGAGAGAGAGAGAGAGAGAGAGAGAGAGAGAGAGAGAGAGAGAGAGATTGATTGAGGGATAGATTGAGGGATAGAGAGAGAGAGGGAGGGATAGATTGAGAGAGAGGGAGGGATAGATTGAGAGAGAGAGGGAGGGATAGATTGAGAGAGAGAGAGAGAGGGAGGGATAGATTGAGAGAGAGAGAGAGAGGGAGGGATAGATTGAGAGAGAGAGAGAGGGAGGGATAGATTGAGAGAGAGAGAGAGGGAGGGATAGATTGAGAGAGAGAGAGAGGGAGGGATAGATTGAGAGAGAGAGAGAGAGGGAGGGATAGATTGAGAGAGAGAGGGGAGGGATAGATTGAGAGAGAGAGGGAGGGATAGATTGAGAGAGAGAGAGGGAGGGAGGGATAGATTGAGAGAGAGAGAGAGGGGAGGGAGGGATAGATTGAGAGAGAGAGAGGGAGGGAGGGATAGATTGAGAGAGAGAGAGGGAGGGAGGGATAGATTGAGAGAGAGAGAGGGAGGGATAGATTGAGAGAGAGGGGGGGTAGATTGAGAGAGAGAGGGGGGGTAGATTGAGAGAGAGAGGGGGGTAGATTGAGAGAGAGAGAGGGGGGGTAGATTGAGAGAGAGAGAGGGGGGATAGATTGAGAGAGAGAGAGAGAGGGGTAGATTGAGAGAGAGGGGGGGATAGATTGAGAGAGATGGATAGATCGAGGGATAGATCGAGAGAGGGGGATAGATCGAGAGAGAGAGGGATAGATCGAGAGAGAGAGGGTAGATCGAGAGAGAAATGGATAGATTGAGAGAAAGAGAGGGATAGATTGAGAGAGAGATGGATAGATTGAGAGAAAGAGAGGGATAGATTGAGAGAGAGATGGATAGATTGAGAGAAAGAGAGGGATAGATCGAGGGATAGATTGAGAGTGGGGGATAGATTGAGAGTGGGGGATAGATTGAGAGTGGGGGATAGATTGAGAGTGGGGGATAGATTGAGAGTGGGGGATAGATAGAGAGAGGGGATAGATAGAGAGAGAGACGGATACATCGAGAGAGAGACGGATACATCGAGAGAGATGGATAGATCGAGAGAGAGAGGGGGTAGATCGAGAGAGAGAGGGGTAGATCGAGAGAGATGGATAGATCGAGATAGAGAGATAGATCGAGACAGAGAGAGAGAGGGAGAGAGAGAGAGAGGTAGATCGAGAGAGAGGGGGGGTAGATCGAGAGCGAGGGCTAGATCGAGAGAGAGGGTAGATTGAGAGAGAGATGGATAGATCGAGATAGAAAGGGAGGGATAGATCGAGAGAGAGATGGATAGATCGAGGGATAGATCGAGAGTGGGGGATAGATAGAGAGAGGGGGATAGATCGTGAGAGAGACGGATACATCGAGAGAGAGAGGGATACATCGAGAGAGAGATGGATAGATCGAGAGATGGATAGATCGAGAGAGAGAGGGATAGATCGAGAGAGAGGGGGTAGATCGAGAGAGATGGATAGATCGAGATAGAGGGATAGATCGAGATAGAGAGATAGATCGAGAGAGAGAGGGTGGGGGTAGATCGAGAGCGGGGCTAGATCGAGAGCGAGGGCTAGATCGAGAGCGAGGGCTAGATCGAGAGCGAGGGCTAGATCGAGAGAGAGAGGGCTAGATCGAGAGAGAGAGGGCTAGATCGAGAGAGAGAGGGGTAGATCGAGAGAGAGAGAGAGAGAGAGGGAGGGGTAGATCGAGAGAGAGGGGTAGATCGAGAGAGAGAGAGGGGTAGATCGAGAGAGAGAGTTAGATCGAGAGAGAGTTAGATCGAGAGAGAGAGAGAGAGAGAGAGAGAGAGAGAGAGAGAGGTAGATCGAGAGAGAGAGAGAGAGGTGTAGATCGAGAGAGAGAGAGAGAGGTGTAGATCGAGAGAGAGAGAGAGGTGTAGATCGAGAGAGAGGGGTAGATCGAGAGAGAGTTGGGTAGATCGAGAGAGAGGGATAGATCGAGAGAGAGAGAGAGAGGATAGATCGAGAGAGAGAGAGAGAGAGAGAGAGAGAGAGAGAGAGAGAGAGAGAGAGAGAGAGAGAGAGGTGTAGATCGAGAGAGAGAGAGAGAGGTGTAGATCGAGAGAGAGAGAGAGGTGTAGATCGAGAGAGAGAGAGAGAGAGAGAGAGAGAGAGAGAGAGAGAGAGAGAGAGAGAGAGAGAGAGAGGTGTAGATCGAGAGAGAGAGAGAGGTGTAGATCGAGAGAGAGAGAGAGAGGTGTAGATCGAGAGAGAGAGAGAGAGGTGTAGATCGAGAGAGAGAGAGAGAGAGGTGTAGATCGAGAGAGAGGTGTAGATCGAGAGAGGTGTAGGTGAGAGAGAGGGGTAGATCGAGAGAGGGGTAGATCGAGAGAGGGGTAGATCGAGAGAGGGGTAGATCGAGAGAGGGG